>NC_142261.1:2634021-2788913 GCF_052056855.1 Sturnus vulgaris
TCTGCTGGGACACCCACCTTGGAGGCAGCCACCAGCTGGGCTGTGCTGGCAGCGATTTCGTGGGAGCAGACAATCAGCTCCTCGTATTTGCCCGTGTGCAGGACAACCCTGTCTGCAGACTCCCTGCAGTGGGGGTCAAAGGGAGATTGTGTCAGACACAACAGAGCAAGTGCAGATTATTTATCTCCTGCTAATACCCTCAGAAAGCAGCAGCTGGATCCAGCAGCTTTGTAATTACAGAATCATGGAATTATTGTAGTTGGAAAAGATCTCAAAGATCTTTGAGTCTGGCTGTTATTAAAGCTCATACACAAAGCAATTATTCAAAGCCACGATCCAGGCGATTTGGACAGAGGCAGGATTTTGTTTTCATAATGAATGAGATTTTTAAAGCTTTGTCCAAAAACCCCCCTACGTTTCCTGCACTGGCACAGGGAACACCCTGCCCCAGTCCCAGCCATCCCATCCACAATAATTTGAGCAGGAACCAGGACAGGGGGGATTTAATTTCACATTTTGCATTCAGGGAGGAACTGCCATCCCCAGCTGGGTGACCGTGTGGTCCAATCCAGGCTATGATTCTACGGGGAATTAGCAATGAACCAAACTGAGGGTCCATAAAAAGCCAGCAAAGCTCTCCCTAAGGAGCCAGCAATGATGCTCCATAAGGAATTGGCACTGGTGCTCCGTGACACCTCAGCAGTGGGAATTTTGGATGATGGGGTGACAGGGAAGCCCTGGGTGCAGCCCATGGAGCTGTGTCCAGGGGAAGCTCCCAGCCTGGGGGTACCTACACGAGCTGTGTGGCTCCCCAGCCCACGGCCTTGGAGGCAGAGATCAGCCCTTCAGTCCAGCGAGAGTTCTTGGCATAAAACTCCTGAGTTGTTGCTGCCCCCTGTTGTTGTGAGAATATTATGGCCTGGATTAACTTCTAATATACAGCAACATATAAATCCATATTAAATATCTATATAAGTGTAACAATATATCAGTTAATATATAAAGCCATAAATCAAGGGAGTGACAGCATTCCTGAGCTCTTCATTCTGCTCTTACTGACCTGTTTAAATAATTATCAAGGAAAACAACATCAGAGTCCCAAGCCTGCAAGTTTGAGCTGGGTTTGGTTTAAAACACACAAGGTTTGGGCCTTCATCCTTAGATGGACAAGGCTTTGCAAGGGTGACAGCAATTTATGCAAAAGAGCACAGGGCTGAGCAGCTCATCTCCAGCACTGGGACTGCCAGAGTGCTGCCAACAGGGGAAACCAGGAAATCCAGAGCGTTTCTGCACTTTGGGGGAAATTCTCCTGTATTTCATGTCAGTACAAAGAGATGAGTGTAAGGACTTACCCGGCCACTTTCCACTATCTCCTTCTGTAGGTTCGTAGATGTTGTTACAAGAAGTCTGATAGCCTGGAATGAAGGAAAACAGGTTTTGGGGTTTGATGGGGGTCTTACAGAGGAGGATTGATGCTGCTGCTGGTGAGAGGTTACAGTTTTGTGCACCGTAGATGGGTTTCTGCAGCACTGACCTTCATTAGATCCGTGCAGGAGTTCAGAATCCTGGAGGGAAGCAAGACAAAAGTGTTCAGCATTCAGGAAAACTTTGGCCTCAGAAAATGGGGCTTTTTTCAAGACCAGCCAGCCTGTTTTGGAGCAGAGCAGACCCCAGCAGAGCACAGACTTGTCACACGTCCCTCCCCAAATCTCACCGTTCATTCACTTCCAGCTTAACCCCAGAGCTCTCGTTCCTGGCCTGGCTCATCATCTCCTGTTGGGAAACACAAGAGGAAGGGTTGGATGCCATGGTGGGGTGAGAAAGGTGGAGTGATGGACACTCTGCCACCCC
Source organism: Sturnus vulgaris (assembly GCF_052056855.1). Taxonomy (NCBI): domain Eukaryota; kingdom Metazoa; phylum Chordata; class Aves; order Passeriformes; family Sturnidae; genus Sturnus; species Sturnus vulgaris. The sequence continues at coordinate 2,635,873 of NC_142261.1, forward strand.
AAGGCCCCAGAATGGCCCATCCTGCAGCTCTGTCTCACCTCTATCCTCCTGACAGCATCCTCAATTGCCTCTGAGGTGGAGGCCATCTCCTTCTCAACCATGTCCCCCAGCTCCTCCTGCTTGATGTCCAAGCTCTTGGGTCTCAGCTCCTGCCAAAGGAGGCAGCAGGCACGAGCAGGTTTTAGGCAGAGAAAAAGAAGGGAATATTTTTAAGGAGTAACTACAAACCAAGATATCCAATTCCTTCCCACCCCTGCCAACTAATAAAAGCTGCAGAAGCAGCATTCTGCAGCCTGCAAAGGTGAAGGTACATGTGCCATCAACTTGCAGCAAACATGGCACAGGGACCTCAGAAGTAAGAAATGCCCCAAATCAAGGAGATAAAACTCCATCACAGGAGCAGTTTCTGCTCCAGAGGGCTCTGGAGAGCTGAACAGTGGTGTAAAGGAAAAGACTAATAGGGGCTTCACGAGGAGAAATATCTGAAAGATGGGAACTTTCCTTCAACAGGCGTTACTGGGCTGAAAGACTTCAGCTGATCTGAGGTGACCAGCTCTGTGCATCACCAGGAAGGGTCTCAGTGCTTGGAAGCTGAGATAGCTCAAGGAAAGCATCAGAACTTGCGGGTATGGGGGACAAACCACCCCAAAGTGTTCCCTGGGACCCACAAATGGGAAGGTGGCTGTGCTGGGCTCCATCTCCTACCTGGGCCAGCTGCAGGACCCCTCTCAGTGCCCCTCGCACGTCCCCCAGCTCAGCACTGTCCAGCCTCTGCCTGTCCTTCAGCTTGTCCAGGTACTCCAGGCTCCGCTGGCCACACTCCCGGCACGTCTCTGTCAGCCCTGCAGAGAGCACAGCTTGGTGCCAGCCCTGGCTGGGCAAGGGGCCCCTTCCTCCCAGCCCTGCCCACCCTCATCCACAGCAGCATTCAGCAAATGTCTTCTAGATTGAAAATGAGTTTCCGGGAGCAACATGGGCCAGGGAGGGGCACTAGAGGGCAGGGAATGTTGGGAATGGGAACATGGGGAATGTGCTGTCCTTGGTAAAATCTGCCCCTGGCAGAGGGGACTTTGGCATGGCCCCCCTAAAGAAAAGGCCCATGAGAAAAAATCCCCCCAACACCCCCCGCATTCCTGCACTCACGGTCAGCGTGGTCCGTGGGGGCCAGGTGGGATGTGGCGCTGCCATTGACGATGGTGTCAGCAGTCAGGTGTGCAAAGAGGGCCAGAGCCCCCACCAGCCCTGCAGCATCTGCCAGACACAGCACAGGCTCAGGAGCTGCCAGCCCTGGGCACCCCCTGCCAGGTACTGGGGGCTGCAGCTCGTCCTTGAAGGCACTCAAGGATCAGTACAAGACTCAGAGATGTTGGGAATTCCCCCAGCCCCGCCTGTGTCCCTTTGTCACCAGGGCACTGCTGCCTGCTGGTGGCCCTGGAGCCCACCAGGGGCTGCTGGATGTATGGAAACATGAGCAAGCTGGGAGCAATGCCAATCCCCAGCCCCAGGTACCTGCCATGGAGGCCACGTACTGCGTGTGCCCCTTCTCCAGGGTATCCGTGGACTCCAGGGCTGCCTGTGCCCGGCTCAGCAGGTAATCTGCAAGGAATTTCATTTCATTTCATTAGCACAGCCAGGCTGGTGGGTGTCTGCATCAGTGCTGACTGCACGAGGCACCACTGAGTGGAAGTGTACCCCTGGCTGGGGAACAGCACTAAAACCTGAGCAAAAGAGTGCTGAAGATGAGAGCTAAAAATTCGTTCTGGGAAGTCCAACCCCAACCGCCTCAGCCATGACGGAAAAAATGCCATGGGAGAGCTGAGATGCAACATTATCTGTCCAGGAGGGAGAAGGAACAGTGTGTTTCAGCCTCCTGGGAGAGCAGGACATACCTGGGGAGCTGGTGCAGCGGAGGTGCAGGGGATCATCCAGCTTGGCCATGGCATCACGGAGGATGTCCTGGGCTTCTCTCACTGTCTCCTGCAGGACTCCAAACTGATCATCCAGCAGCTTCTGCTGCAGACTCTGCTCCTGGTTGCTCTGTGAGGTAGGAGGAACAGGTGATTGGCACAGCATCCCAATCAGCAGCATATCCCTCAAGAGCCCCTTTCCAGGATTACACTCAGCTGTAATGACTGCTGGTGCAAGTGATACCCACTGGCTGCATTGGCTGGCACCCCCCAAACACCTCACCCCGTGGGCTCTCCACACAGCACTGTACCTTCTCCAGGAGCCTGCCCTGGAGCTCTCTGATCTCCCTTGTAGCCTTGTCTGCCTCCTGGCTCAGCTGCAGCTCCTTCTCCTCGATGAGGCCCCGTGTGGACAGCAGCTCACACTCCTTCTCGCTCACCGACCGCCTCAGCACCTCCTTCTCAGCGTGCAGAGCATCCACCTGGGCACTGAGCTCCACACCTGCCTGCCACGGGGGGCCAGGACACCTTGTCATTCCCCCATCACTGCTGGCAGCCCGACAGACACTTAGGGGAGAGCTCTGGACATGCCCAGCTTGTGACGCTGCTGGGCTGGGCCCATGCTCAGCCCTGTGACAGCTCCTTGGGCTGCTGCTGAACCTCTGGCCCAGCACTGGTGGCAGGTCCATCACCCTGTGACGGGGTTTGATGTGCCCTGGGCTCGTGCTGCCCCCCCAGCCCCCCGTACCTGCTTGGCGTGGCTGAGCGAGCGCTGCGCCTGCTCCAGCTCCTCCCGACGGGCGTCCAGCTCCTGCCTCAGCTGCTCCATCTGCACGCTCTGGTCCTCCAGCTGTGCCCACACAGCGTGCTCAGGGCTCAGCCCCTGCCACGCCCCAGCCCCGCTCCACACCAGCAGGGAGGGAGGGAGGGAATGAACCCAGCCAGGTTTTGCAGGGAGGGGGTTTTGGGGTCTTGGGCAGGGGGAATCTCCTGGAATGGCTCATTTTCCCACGCCAGGAATTTTGGGAGCAGCCCCAGAGAACAAAAGCACTCAAACCTATCAATTTGCATGGTGGCATTTTCTTGGGGGAAGAAAAGGCAGATTTGGGCAATAGGGAATGAATCATACATTAACATCTTCCTGAGGGCCCAACAGCAACCACCACCCCTTTCCCTTGCTCCCAAACTGCATTTCCCAGGCTGGGGAGGGCTCAGTGCCAGCAGGGAAGGATTCAGAGCTCACCTTCATCTCAGCCTCTCGCTTGACCTGCTCCACCTGAAATGCCAGCTGCTCCTTGACACGTGCCACCTCCTCCTGGCTCTGCTGTGTGACCGTCAGCTGCTTGGCAGTGTCAGCGTTCTGTGGGGGGACACAGGGCTCACCTGGAGTTCCAAGGGGGACCCTCACCATCCCCACACTTATTCCAACCAAATTCTAGCCCAGACAATAAATCCCAGATGCCTTTCTCATAGCACCCAAAGTGCTGGCTCCCAGATTCAAGGGGTGCCCTCTGCCTGGTGCTCAGAGGGCGATGGGAGCAATACAGGGAGACTGGGCAGGCATGAGCCACACCAGTGGTGGCAGAGGGAAAAAGGGACAAAAGCAAGATCAAAACACCCAAAGCAAAAAATAAGCAGGTGAGTGGCACAGCTGAGACACAGGATCCTCATCACCAGCATATCCCTAGAGAGCCCCTTTCCAGGACTGGAGCCAAGCATCCCATGACTGCTGCTACAAGTGATATCCCACCAGCTACACTGGCCACAGAAACCAGCAGAAACAGACCAAACAACAGCAAAACAACCCAATAAACAACAACAAAAAGACCCAAAGGAACCATGATGGAAGAGGGAAAAGGTGCTTAGCTCTGCCCTGCATACCCCAACCCCAAAAGGGAGGGATTTAATTCCAGGACACTGCCCTCAGTGTCAGTCCCTGCCTGCAGAGGCAGCAGTTACCTTCCTCAGGAGCTCGGCGTGGATGTTGATGAGCTCGCTGTGCTTCTCCTTCAGCTTCGTGTAGCGGATCTCAGTGGCGTTGGCTTTCTCTGCAGGGGTGAGAGACCCTCAGTGAGCACAGCAAGGGCAGCCCATGGGCCCTGGGCACCACAGGACACCCCAGGGCACCTACTCTCAGCCTCGGCACAGAGTCGCTGTGACCTGTCACTGTCCTGCTTCACCCTCTGCAGCCTCTCCAGCTCATCCCGCAGCTGCTCGTTGTCCACCAGCGCCTTCTGCTTCTGCTTGCGCTGCTCCTCCACTTCTCCCTCCAGGCTGTTCACCTGTGCCTTGAGCTGGGTGATGTAACGCTGTGCCTGCAGGAGTCATCAGGCACTGGGGCACAGCTCTGCCTTCCCCAATACCCCTACCCAGGTGCCCTGCTGCAATTCGGGTAAAGCAGCCGTGGGATGCACAAGAGAGCTCTCCCCTTTACCCCTGCAGTCACTCTGTCCATATTGATAACATCAGGACAGCAAGGAACAGGTCTCACATGCCTCCACCCCATCAGGAATCACATCCTGGCACTGGGAGAGGTCCCAAAATACTGGATGCTAGGACCCCACTCCTGCTGCATCCCTTCAGGGTTTCCACAACATGGCACCAAACCCCATCCCATTCTCCCACCCCAGCCAGGCTTTACCTCCAGTTTAATCTTCTCCATCTCTGCACGGAGCGTTTCCACCTCCTTCTTCAGGCTCTCGATCTGTGCATCCCTGTGGGCAAAGGCACGTTGGTCCCACGTGGCAGCAGCCACTGGCCCCTGCTGGCCCCCCCATACCTGTCATCCCAAACGCCGTTGGGCGGCCCGAAGGTTTGCTCAAACAGATCCGAGGTGATCTGGGGAGGACAGAGGGTGCTTAGCTGAGCCAGGACACAGGAACCTGCCCCCCATCCCGGCCCCACGTCCCCACCTGTGGCTCTGTGGTGGAAGTTGTGCTGATCTCAATGAGGTTCTCTGGCTCCTCATCCTCAGGGGCTTCCTCGGGGATCACAACCACCGGCTTCACGTGCTCGGCCAGCGCTGAAGCCCGCAGGAAGTTTGGGGGGTTCTGTAGGGACAAGAAGTTATTGCAGCCTTGCAGGGGGTTCAGGAACTGCAGAAGGCAGAGTGCCAAGGGAAAGGATGGAGCCAGAGGGTCCCTGTGCAGGGTCCCCAGACCCCACACCCATCCAAGAGGGCACCCACAAGCTCTCCAGAGCACCACACCAAATCCTGCCATACCTCTGGCAGCCGAGGGATCTGGATGAGCCGCTTGAAATACAGCATGTCAGATGCCTTCTTAAAGAAGTTTTTAAGGCTGGAGAGAAGGGAAAGACAAAGGAGAGATGAGAGAGGGCTTGGAAGGAGGGAGGGGACCCCACCTGGGCCCTGGTTACCTGCGGAACTGCTCGTGGAAGCGGTCTCGGTGGCCCTGCAGAGTGTCAGCCGGCAGACCTGGGTGAGGAGGGACAGCTGTGACTGATCTGGGGCTGCACGTGTGTTCACATGCAGCCAGACCCCTACACTGCAAAAGCCAGCAGGGTAAAAGCCAGGAGGGAGTGCTCCTATCCCCGGTACAGGGATCAGGGATGCCACACAGGGAAATGTGGGTATGGGAACTCCAAAATACCCACACAAGGCTGCTGGCACTGTGCTGCCCAGTGATCCCATGCAGGGGGCTGGCAGGCCAGGGCACGTGGGCTTGAATTAATCAAGAACAAGTCCTTTTATTCCTTAATCAAGAACGAGTCCTTCTAATTCCTTTATCTGGAATGTCTGCGTGGGATGAAGCAGGCCCCCGGAGCCCAGCTGGGATATAGGGACATGACGATGGATGCCTCAATCCACACCAGCCTCATCCCCAGATCCAAAGCCCACCCTGGGCAAACACCAGCAGGGAGCACATCCCCAGGACTCACAGGAGTGCAGCTTGAACATTAACTTAACGGAGTAGTGGTAGAGGTGGCTGCAGTCCTGGATGACCTGGATGAGGGGGGCCAGGCGGCACTGCACCGCTGACATCTGCGACACGGCCATCGAGGTGTTGAGCTGCCTGAAAACTGAGGGGAGCTGTGTTTGCAGAGCTGCCTGTGCCCGGCCAGGCTGCTTGATCATTAACCACGGCGGATGTGGGGCACGGGGAAATGCCAGAGCTGCTGCCCTGAGCTGAGAACAACCCCACTCTGAGCAAAAACACCCAAAGGGACCACGCTGGCAGAGGGAAGGGGTGCTCAGCTCTGCCATGGATATCCCAACTCCAAAAAGGAGGGATTTAACCCTTAAACTGCTGCTGCTCGACACAGCTGGGGAAAGTGAGAGGTTTTGCTCCATTCTATTTAATCATGGAAGGATCTGAGAGAGGATCCCAGAGCAGGGGACGAGCCCGGCGGCACCGCAGCCTCGCCTGCCCCTGCTCAGATACAGATCCCTTCTCTTGGCAGGGATCCAGGCAGCATATCCACACTGGCTTCTTCCCCACTCAGCTTTAAAGTATTTATGAATATAAATTCTCTGTATAACTGGGTCAGGAGGAGAAGCAGGAGGCTGTTGGGAGTCGGGAGCACGGTATCTCTCGCTGTGCCCTGTTTTCCAGGGCAGCTCCGTGTTCCTGGCTCTCAACAGAGGAAGGATCTGCCACCTCTCTAAGCCATCTAAAAATTCCTAAGGAGGTGAGAGACATGAGCAGGGGTGTCCAGCTCTCCCTGGAGGCATTTCAACGAGGGGAAATGAGTCTTTAAAAAGAAGTACAGCCCCATCCTCTGTTTCACAGGGACAGAAGGCATTTGTGTAATGCATGTGATTAATGTGGTTGTACAAAAAAAGAAATAAAAACATATTTCAGAGCAGCTCTGCTCTGAAAACAACACTCTGCCTTGCTCAGGTGGGTTCAAAGCAGCCACAAGCTCTAAATATTTTCCTACAACTGCCTCTACGGAGCCTCAACAGGGGAATCCAGCTGAGAAACCACCTCAGAAATCTCATGGGAGGAGGAGGAGGGACCTGAGCCTCCAACCTCGGCCTCCCGGAACTCCATTCCCGACCAAAGAGTGAAACTATTGCTCAAGAGCCCCAGGGCGAGTGGGAGGGACCTGCCCCTGCCGCCTCCTCACCTGACTCCGACAGCTTCAGCTCACAGTCCAAGTAGTCAAACAGCTCGACCGTCAGCTGGAAGCTGCCAAAACAAACCAAAACTCCATCACTTGACAGCAGAGATATCTTTGCTCCAGCTACTCATATTCATTGAGAGTCCTCATGATGGCAAAAGCTCTGACCGACAAAAATTTGGGGTTTTTCTCCCTGCATTTACACCCCACAGTGCTCTGTGGGTACAGGAAGAATCAGACACCATCCAAACAATTCACACAATCCCAGTGACTGCCCCATCCTGGAGTGGTTTCGTCACGTCAGCAGGACACTTCCAGCTGGGGGACATGGAGCTGGTGACCACACCCTGGGCATTGGGCCCCACCAGGACACTCACATGTTGTTCACATCTGTCCCTGCAGTCTTTTCCAGCACCTCATCCGACACTTCGAGGCCTGGGGGGAATTCGGGATGCTTTGGAAAAGGAAGGAAAACCCATCAGTTGCTGCTAATATTCTTGCTGGCATGGCACATGCCCTCGGTCTGGTGGTGTGGAGGGGGCAGAGGGTCTCACCTTGACATGGAAGGAGATCTTGGTGAGCAGGAGCCGTGTGTAGATGCTCACCAGCTGCCCATACCTGTCGTGCAAATGGCCCTGCAGAGACATGAGGGGAGACAGGGGGAATCCAGAGTGATGTAACCAGATCCTGCAGATCCCACACGAGCCAGTGACCTGAACCACCCCTGAGGCTCCATCATGCACACAACCATCACCCAAAGAGACAGCAGGTTATTGCAGGTAGGGCTTCACCCTCTCTGTGCCCATCGTGTTTCTCAGAAACCATCTCCAAACCCCGTGGGAGGCACAAACCTCCTCTCTGCCCCACTCACCCACAGGTCCCCGGTCTCTCGGATGTTGCTGCGGTACCTCTGGCAGTCCTGGAGAACCTGGAGACAAAAAAGGGAAGGATGTGACACAGTGGGGCTGGCTGTCTGCCCTGATGCTAGGGAAGAGGAGGGATCCAGCCCCTTACACCATTCCAGCTCTGGGAGAAGTTCCAGCCTTCCCTTGGCACCCAAAGGTCGGGGATTTGCACAGGGAAGTTTCAAAGATGCAAGACAACAGAGTCCCCCACAGCCTGGGAAAGGCGGCTGGGGTAGGGAAGGGATCCCATTCCTTCACTGCCAGAAATTCCTCCTGCCAGTGAAGCAGCAGGGATGTTGCAGAGGGGACACTCACGTTGGGGTGACCATCACGCAGGACTTTGTGCAAGACGTGGCAGAACTTCCAGCTGAGGATGGCACTGCTGGGCAGGGGCAGCCCGATGGCGTAGGACCAGAAGGTGAACGCTCCCTTCTCGTGGTGGGTCCCCAGGATGATCCCTTCCAGTGCAGTCAAGGCCAACTGGATACACACGAAGCAGGGGACAGGCTGGACTGGGGATTATTCTTGTTTAACTTTGAAAGGGGGACACTGAGTGCCCCACGAGCACAGGGGTCACCAGCACAATGCTGCACCCCTAAATAAAACCCCCAGGTAAGACCCCCCATTTGTCATTTTTTGATTCACCTCCTCCTGCTGAGGGCACACTGGGGCCCCTCTGCATTTTACTGCCAAAGAAATGCAACTTTATTGCACTGCTCATCTGCCTTTTCACTGATGGATTAACCCTTGTGATGCCAGCCCCCAACCAAGCTCTGCATGGATCTTTGTCTCCCCAGTCTCCTGTGGCTCCAGCATCAGGGGCTGACACCCCCACACCCCAAACTTCTCCATGCTGTCCTGGGAGCCAAGGGAAAGGATACGACGGGCATGTTTCTCCTTCACTGGTGCTTCCTGTGTGTTAATGGCTTTGCTGATGCTGATGGCCTGCAAGAGGAGGGGACAGTGTCTGTCAGACATGGTGTGACCCCCATGGCTACCCCTAAACGCAATGCTGGTGCTTTTGGGGAACACCCTGAATTTCAGAGCACATTTGTCACCTCAGAGTCATTTGTAACACGTCAGAATAGGCCTTTTTATCCACAAACAAAGCATCCATTAAACCCCCCCATCCCCGGCAGGATCTGTCAGGATATGACCACTGCTGCTGCTGCTCCCGGCTGTCCCTGTCCCAGGAAACCAATTTTTGCATTTTTGCAGCCTGAATTCAGCGCCGTGCCCGGGGAACATTAAAGCACAACAGCGAGATGCCAAATTCCAGGGTTGTTTGTGTAATCACAAGGAGCCTTTGAACCACGGGGGAGTGGTTTGGGTTCTTCTGAGGATGTTGCTGCGTGCAAACAGCATGTGGGGAAAAGCAGCCCCCGAGTAAGGAGGGAGTGGCAGCCTCAATGCCCATCTTGATGGAGCAAAAATCCATAGCAATGTGATTATCAGAGGAGGATTGTCTATATTTTGAAGTGTTTGATCACAGCATACTTTAAATGAGGAATTTATTCCACAAGATGACCCCAGACTGCGGTTGGTTGCATCTCCCATGTGTTGATAGGCTGCAAATCCAAGTTGCTGTGTTTGATGAAGATCTTCCTCCTCCTCCTCAGACTCAACTGAGCTGCTTCACCCTCGCATGAGTGCTTGGGCTGTGCCTGTGTCCATGAGTCCCCTGTCACCAGCAGAGGAAAAAGATCCCAGCTGGGAAGGCAGGAAGCAGCTCTGTTGCCAGCACTTGTGCCGGAAGAGGAACTCGGTCCCTCCCTGCAGTTCCACAGCCTTAAAACCTAATAAAAATCCTATCTACCTGCCCAGGAAGGCACCTGCCTCCACATGGCTGCTTGTCCAGGGACACCTCTGAAATGAGGTGCTTTCCTGTAGGAAGAGGAACCTGACGCCGAGTTATCGAGTGCTCTTGACTTATGCAGGAGGAACCCAACACCAAAGGGGCAATGTCAAAGGTGTCCATGCACCAAAACCACCCCAAAAGAGCTAGCCACGAACTGACCATGACAGCAACAAAACTGGATCATCCCGAAGAGTGAACCTGTCCCAAAAGGGGAGCCCAGCTGCTGGGGATAGGGGCTGGCTTTGCCTTTCCTGCACCGGGAGAGTCCCGGTGTTACCTCGCCATGTGGGGCCGTAAAGCAGCAGTGGAGTTAAGCCGGTGACTTGCTGTAATCCTCTTATCCCCAAAGGTTAACGAGCCTGGAGTGCCCGGGAACAGGCACTTGCAGCACAGCTGCCTCTCCCAGAGTGCCTTCACAGCCACCCAAAAGCCTGGAGCTGGCAGAGGCTGTGCCCTCGATGGCAGCTTGACCAGAGGGATGTGCTACAGGTCCTCAGGGATGCCAGCACCTCCCACGGGACACTGACAGAAAGGATGGTTTATCCTGGACCAGGGAGCCACCAAGCCAAGGCTAGGAAGGATTTGGAAATGCATCTTGCAGTGAAGAGCTGCTGCAGGAGTTACTGCTTCTTTAGTGAGGTGTTTTGCATAGAGGGAGCAGGGAGGTTTTGCTGCCTGCCCTAAGACGGGCCTGTCCCAGCCCATCACACTCATCCCAAACCATCTATGGAACCCAAGCCCCACAGAGGTCAGAGGAGGCGCAGCCACAGAAGGGTTAAAGTGTGAGACAGACAGACCTCCAGGAAAGGAAATGTTGTCCCCTATCCCCAAGGACAGAACCTCCGCTGCTCAGTGGTCTGGGACCCTGCTGGTCTGCCCCAAAACAGAGCTATAATTCCCACTGGCAGTGGTGGTTTTATTGCATTTATTGCCCTTAGTCTCACTCATAGCCTGACCAGCCAAAATTGAGCCCAGGAGCTGCCAGAGAGGTTGGTTTCATCCTTGGTGATTCAGTGCAAAGGTTTCACTGAGCCTCTTCATGTCCAGCACAAGGGTTGCACCCATGCAGGGGCAGCCCCAGCCTATTCACAGCACCACCATGAGATGCTGTGTCCAGCATGGTCCCAAATAAACTACAGAGTCACCAAACCAATACAAGTCCCTCTGTGTGCTTTCATTGCCTCCAAGCATCAGGCTGGCCAGGAGATCCAGGAAAAAGGGATGGTGGCACCAGGGATGGGCATGGGGCAATGCTGCAGCCTGGGACACAGGTGCTGGCCAGGATGTTCCTGTTGGCTGCCATCCAGAGATGGGCAGGTCCTGCTTGTCACTGCAGGTGCACAATCAGCCTGACCAAAACTTTGATGCAACCTGTGGACTGCTCCCCATCACTGACAGGCACCAGGGTGAGGAGTCAACCCCAAAACCTGCCTGGCTGCGGGCTGTGGGAGCCCACAGGGCTGCAGCCCCAGTGCTTTGCTCACAGCCTGCACGTACCAAGCTGGTGACTAAAGCCTGGATCAAAGCGCCCAAATGAAGGAGCACAGTTCACAGCCACCCTTTCGTTCCAGGCTGCTTTTAATTAGGGCTGATCCTCCCGCCCACGGCTCCCTGGAGTCCTGCCATCCCACAGGGTCCCAATCCCACCTGGCAGGTGGATGCTGGGTCCCAGTATGATGCTACAGCAGGAGAGATTTTTTGGCAGCTGGAAACCTCCCTGGCCAGGCAGCACGAGAGCTGTCAGAACAGCTGAGCTATGGACTCCAGAGCTCCCTTCCTAACGCTGCTCCTTCCCAAATTACACCAGGAAAACACCACTTGGCAGTCACACACAATGCAATCCTGCAGGCTCAAGAGCTCATTGGATTTTTAAGCTTTTTGTTTAAGAAAAGCAAAAACTGGCAGCAGAAATGGACAAGTCTTTCCTCCTGCTAGGCTGCCAAGCAAGCACCTGCTGTGGGATGGTGATTTCCTACTGCCCACACACGGCTTCTCCGAGGGAGACAACTACATCTCCCTGACACAACACATGGAAAAGCATTTTCATGGAAAGCAGGTGACCTTCATGTCACCCACAAGGACCTGGGATCACAGTAGGGTCAGCAACTTATGTCTGTAAGCACAGACATCACCCGGGCCCTCACAGGGGAAAAGGTGACAGCACTCTGGATTCTGGTACAGAATCCTCAGGCAGCAGAGAAGATGTGCCAGCAGCATCTCTGTGACACAGAGATGAGCAGGGGATGTGCCACCAGCACCCCTGTGGCACAAAGATGAGCAGGGGATGTGCCACCAGCACCCCTGTGACACAGAGATGAGCAGGGGATGTGCCACCAGCACCCCTGTGGCACAGAGATGAGCAGGGGATGTGCCACCAGCACCCCTGTGGCACAGAGGCGACCGGCGGCCGGCTGGGCAGCTGCTATATTTAGAGGTAAAAGGCAGATCAATACCCACTGAACAGTTCTGCTCTCACTGAAGCACCACTACAGGAAACCACACCGGGATAAAGCTCCTTTAGGACAGTTTTTAGCAGTTGCTGGAAACAAGGTCAGTTCTGGGCAGTGAGTGTGACCATCAGCCAGCGAGCCTGGGGTCGGAGAGCGAAAAGCTCTAACAGAGAGCAACCACCTCTTTGCCCTGTCCATGTCTCCGCTCACAGCATCCCTGTGACTGCGCAGATTTCCAGAGCACAGGTCCCAGCGAAAAGCCCGAAATGCCCTGGAAGGGCGGAGGGAGGAGGGCCCCGCTCCTGCCCGGCCGGCAAGGGCAGCCCCCGGGCGCACGGGGCAGCGCTGCCGCCGTGATCGTTTATCAGCGGTGCCCAGTGGGACGAGTGAAGGAGACGCGTCCAGAGGGAACCGGAATTGCCGGTTTTCTCGTGTTGCTCCCTAAACCCAGCAAGCTCCGTTTCCTACCCAGCGCTGTGACCCTGCGAGGCCTGAAATTCCCACCTGCCTTCGCTGGCGCTCTCCGGAGCCAAACCGGCCCAGAGGCTAAGGAAGGAACCGCAAAGCAAAGGGGCAAAGGAAAAACATCTGAGATGAATACACAGCCTGCAAAAGCAGAGGAGTCAGAAGAGGCATGCACTGTTATTTCTGCTGGGGCAGCAGCGAGCCCATCACTGTCTATCCCTCTGCCCATCCCTGCCCACGCTGAGTACTTCATTTCCCACCAGCCATATGCCAGCCCCATCAGTGCCCGACCACTGCCCACCCTTGGGGGCCACAGGACTGCAAACACCTCGGCCAAGCCGGACACGATGGGGCATAAACATCTTTGGGCTTTGTTTCCAGTCTGCCACCCTCCGTGGGACCAAACACCCCGATCCCACAGGGTAACCCCGCGGGTGACCCGGAGCGGCGGGGCAGGGGTGAATCAGCCCCGGTGCGAAACATTCCCCGGTGTTGTTGGGGGCCGGCAGGGTTGCGGAGATGCCCATTCCCGGGGCAGGGGGCGCGGGGCTGCCGCGGAGCCCCCGGGCTCGGCCGTACTCCCACCGACACCATAAAACTTTCCCTGGTGCGCTGCCGGCCGTGTTTACCTGCGAGAAGGCCCGGGAGATGCGGGGGGGCGCAGCGCCGCCGCGGGGCCCGGCTGCCCGCGGGGGCGGCGGCGCACGGCGGGGCCGCGGCCGCGGGGACGGGCGCGGGGGCGGCGGGACGGGCGAGTGCCCACACGGGACCGTCCCGCGGCCGCGCCGGGAGGAAGCGGTGGCGCAGGTGGGGGTGGGGGAGCGCGCGCCGCGCCGGCACCGGGGACGGACGGGCGGGCGGACACGGGCACGGGCAGAGGGACGGCGGCAGCGCTGTCCCACCGGCGCTTCCCCGGAGCACGGCGGAGACCCGCGCCCCCCATCCCGTGTCATCCCATCGCCCGAGAAGCCCCCGTGCTCAGGGCGCCCTGAGGCGATGCCCCACGGAAAGGGCCGGCCAGCCTCGTCCCGGAGCCGGGAGCAGGACCAGGACTAAAACCGGGACCGTAACCGCGGCCGGTCCCGCGGCCCCGCCGCCCCCCTCCCGCCGTCCTTGCCTGGCTCTTGTCGAACTGCTCCCGCTCCGCCTCCAGGCTGTGCCCGCCGCGGCGGCTCAGCACCCGCGCCGGCACGCTCTTGATGCTGTTCATGGTGGGAGCTCCCCGCTCCGGTACCCGCGTTCCGGTACACGCGTTCCGGTATCCGCGCTCGGGGCTCCGCGCTCCGGGCAGGAGCGACCGGCGCCGCCCGCCCCCCGCCCCTCACGGCGCGCACTGCGCCGCGCGCCGCCGCGCCCCTGGCGGCCGCGCCGGGAACTGCAGCGCCGCTCCCCCCGCGGGCAGGTGGGACCGCGCAGCGCCGGGGGGGACACGGTCACGGAGCGGGGGACACGGAGCGGGGGACACGGAGCGGGGGACACGTCCCTTAGCGGCCCCCGCCGGGCACCAGACACCGAGGTGATTCCCTAGCTCAGAAAACACCAGGAACGGCGGTCACTGCCAGCACGACCGTCCCTAATCAGCGCTCATCTTCACCCTCTCCCACTGCACCTGCACACAAACACACGTGCAGCTCGTTCTGAGCCCCGGAGCTCCGACACCAATTCCCGTTACCAAAGTCAATGACCGGAGCTCGCATCCACCCTGCGGAAAGGCTGCGGCTGAACAGAAGCTTTGTTGTCTTTAAATAATAATTCAGTCCAAGGATACAATAGCGGAGGGCTCCCTGGAGTATTTGAGCTGCTTCCAGAAATAAGGCACCGAGTTTGAAGTGTTTCCATTCGAGCATCAGAGTGTGGTCAATAATGCAGTTGGGTTTTAAGTCACTTAGTGCTGAATAAATTAACACAGTTATTCCCCTTCTTCCCATTCCACAAATCCAGGGCAGCCCAAAACAAAATCCTAAGGGTTTGCAGATCCTCAGTTGAGATCCTCAATCGCTTAAGCTCAGTTTTCTATATTGATTTTAAAGTCATCATTTTAAACTCACAGGAGGTTTAAACTCAGTGAGTTCATCCAATAACCTCAAATATATTTAAACACACCTGTTTCTTGGAAGTTGCACCCATGTCTCTGTGAAGCTGCTGGACAGCTTCAGGGTGAGCATCATAGCATTGTTATCATTGGCTTTTTAGGGGGAATTCTTGTCATACCCAGAGCAGGAGCTTGTGAGGATGGAACCTGAGAAGGCTCTGTGCAGGTAGGTAGAGGAATAAATGCACTGTAAAGACTTGAGGAAACTTGGAAAGAGCTGGAGCAGCTGAGCTCCCCTCTGTGGGTAATGCTGGCAAGCAGGAAGGGAAAGAGTCTGGAGAACAGCAGCTCTCATCAGAATTGACCACCTAATTCCAGGGCCATTAATACCTGCAGGAAAGGCTGTCACTGGAGTAATTAAAGAGAAAGCAGAAAATGAAATGAAAGAGTTAACGAGGGGAATCCACTGAGTATTTGTGTTCCTCTGCAATAATTGGTGGCAGTGGATGGAGCAGAAACTCCCACCCTTGGCTGCCCCCGAGCAGGAAAAATGCTGGCACAGGGGTGTGGGAGGGGCACTGGTATCCCAAAGTGCTCCCAACCTACACAGGACTGGGCAGCCTACTCCTGTCTGTGCCGAGAAGTGTCAGAAATCAAGTGCTAAACGTGTTAAATGGGCAAGAGAGACATAGCAAGGTATCACCTTCATCAGCTTATTTGATCTCTTAGTTAAAAAATAAGTTCAAATTGTGGCAACAGGACATCTTGCCCCATCACCAAAGATAAATCCAGTTTAAATGCTAAAAAAAGGTCACATCATACTTGGTTACCTTTACAGTGCAAACACACCTGATCCCATAAACTTTTGTTGGAAGAACCAGCTCCTGAGTGTGGAAAGTTGTTCTGCCCATCTTGTGGGTGACAGCTCTCCCATTTCAGCAACAGCGGAGGCAGTTCCTGCTTAGAACACTAATTGGGAACTTCCTATAAACATTATTCATCTCTCTCTACAAGGCAAGAAATCCAGAACAAAAACAATATGCTAAAAAAAAAAAAAAGGAGAATGCTTGGCTGTGTCATACTCTATAAATATTTCTGAGCCACCATAAAAAAATAAAAAGAAAAATAGTTCCTATGTTGTAACAATTACACACTTCAGATCCTTAAAAAACAAGCTAGTGTTTAACCTGAGCTCTCAGCTATAAAAATAGCTTTGTTAATCTTGGCGTAATTCTGTGTTTTATTTCAAGATAAAATACATTCCTGCAGAGTCACATCTTCTTGCCACTTGTGAGTCTTTCAAACATTCAAGAGGACCACAGAAAAAAATGAGGTAACTTTCCATCATAGCTGCCGGGTCGATGATCTCTGGTCCTCAGAATTACCTCTCTGATGGAAACAATTTCTTCCTCTGCAGAAAATGGAAAAGATTTTTATTAAAAAGCATTTTCTCTGAAATATCTGAAGCAACCACACTTCTGTGAATTTACTACACACATTTTCACACTGCAAACAGAGTAAGAACACAGAGTAAAAATATAAAGAGGAGAAGGTAAACAAAGTACTTCACAGAAAGGCAACAGTCCCAGGGCCACCACTGGGGTATTGGGAAATAAAACCTTTCCAGTTGGCTTTGAGGAAAGGAATGATATTTGTGCCCCAGGCCAGCCACTGAGTCACCATTTATGAGCAGTGGCACATGCTGCTGTGTCCAAAACTGAATATAGCCTTGTACTCACTGCTTTCCTCCTGAGTTCTTCAGCTCCCCTCCACCTAACCTCTCTCTAGAGGCAAAAAAACTGATGAGAATGGCTAAATCATTGGCAGATAGGGAGGAAATTGCCTTAATGTTTGTCAGTGCACCTACCCTCAAGTGAGTTTCAAAGCAATTTAAAACCAAACAAACACAACCAAAATCAATCATTTCTGTACATGAAACTGCACAAATGTTTAGTTATTTCTGGATCTGCTCTGCTTCAGATCTAACTGATCACAGTGATTCAGTGCCTTTTAACACAGAAAGAAAATTAGAATTATGCATTAGCCAGTGACTTGGAGAGCCACTCACTTTTGTCATGGATCTACAGTGCATTGTGGTGTGTTTGTTCCACTGGCTCTTTCTCAGTCGAGGCAGATGTGATTATTTCTGTAGGCTCAGCGTGCTCTCCCCACTCTGCTGCCTCAGCACGGGGCTCAGCACTTTTGGGGATTTGCTCCTGAAGCTTTGTAACATCAGTGGTTTCAGGATGCAAGTCACAGTGCTGGCTTCAACCTGTAAAACCTCCAGCTGCTTTTACCTCAGGGCTCTTTTTAGGAAAAGAAGAGCTCTCTCTGTGCACAGGAACATTACAGCAGAGGAAGGTTTGGCATTCCAGCGACTCAGCATCCATCTCCTCCAAGTGCCCCATCAGCTGCACTCTGGGCTCTGAGAGAAGACTCAGTGTCTCCAGGCTTAATGCAGCACCAGCTTAATGCAAACCAGCCTGACTCCCCAGGGCACAGAGGGGTTTGGCTCCACAGGGCACAAACAGCTCAGGGACTACAGCTGGAATATCTAAGAGAGAACTGAGCACCAGCTCCCCCCTGGATCAAGGCTGATCCACACAGGAAACCTGATGTCACACAGTGTCACAGCCCAGCTGGCTGTGGGGTAACCTCCCTTTGCAGGCACGAGCTTGGGTTGTGTCAGCACTGGAAGATTTCTCTTTTTTTGCCAGGTTTTCTCCTCATTGTTGCTGGTTCTTATTCAGTTTCATGTGGTGTTCAGGACTTTAGCCATATCTGGTTACTCTTTTGTCCTCAGAACCAGACAAGGTGGTGCCTACTGCAAGCATCCAATCCACAATAGGAGAACAAATAATCAGAGAGTGAGAAATTTCCTGATTCAAAAAAGAAAAAAACCAATCTGCTGTGGGCAAGGCTACTTTGGATATTCTGAAACAGCTTTATTCAATACATTCTACTTTTGGGGCTCTGAGCCCAGGAACAGTGTCCTAAAACAGCCCTTGGCCTTGGCACTGGAAAAAACTTCCCAATCTCTCATTCAACAATGTTCACATCCTTGATCCTGTTATCTGTAACACACAGAAGGGTTTTAACTACAATAAGGAGAGTGCAGATACTGGGGAATGAAGCTGTGAGATCTGACTGCCCCAAGTATGAGGAACATGCTTGAGAAAAGTTTAATTATTTGACTAAAGGAACTACTTGCTGACTTAATATCTGTTTGCTGTTACAGTACTCACAAGAGCCTTATTGGAAATGCTCTTAGAATCCTGTGCCAGGCCCATCTCCAAAATCCATAAAGTGTTTTATTACTGCAGGTGCATTTATAAAGAGGGAAGCAAATAAAAAAAGATCAAGCTGAAAACACCTTTATGCTCAGGGAACATCACAGAGAAAAAAAGGAAGCTTAACATCTCTTTTCTCCTGCAGCAGATAACTGGCTTCTGTGAAGAGTTCCTGCAAGTTCTGTTGTTTCTATTGTAATGTAAAAACACTACATGGAAATCAAAGGACTCAGAGAATAAGATTTTCAGAGCTGCCAGGTTCAAGCTGGTGAGCAGCAGGGGTACACTTCTTAATTTCCCCTTCTCCTCCCCCCACCCCCAGCAGGGTACAGAATCCAACATGTACCAATTCCCCCTGATTAAATTCTAAAGTCTGTATGTATCTCATATTTATTATGTTCTAAAGCTCAGTTTAGAACAGCCCCAGGTAAGCCTGGATTTAAGCAGAGGTTAGCTGGCCTGCATAAATTAACTCAAACATGCTTGACGGGTTTTTGCCCAGAACTGCTCTGAAAGTAGATCAAAGCTCCACAGATGTGGCTCAGGATCTGCTCCCGCCACTACACACGAGTCTGCTTCATTTTCTATCCACTAAAGCACCCGTGCTGAAGGAGAAGCCAATTTCCAAGCTCAAAAATGCAGCATCAGATTCTAAAGCAGAGTCATGGGCAGCCAGAGTAGCTGAGCTGTGATGTGCCAAGCAGTGAGCAGGAGCCAGACAGCTGATGGGGCTGGGCAAGAGCCACAAGCAAGCACTGTGTGCAGGGAGCTTTTCAGGAATCCTCCTACTCAGGAGTCTTTGCAAAAGACTAAACTGCTGCTGTCTTTGCCACTGAATGAAATCCTGCAGAGGAACTTCTGAACAAAATATCCTTTCAGTTTATGCAAACGCTGGCACACAACCCTTACACTCAGGCTCAGCACAGCAAAGGGTTTATGGTTCTGAATGTTATAAAAATGGCTTTGTCTGCTCCTTACAGCAACGTTGTTCTGGTCAAGTTCATCTAAGGCTAAAAGGAGTGCAACTTTTTAGAGGGAGGTGATATGTGTGAGGATGAAGATGAGGGTTCAGCACTGCTCTGAAACCAGGAGCCTAAACCCTCCCTTTGGGATATACAGCAGCACAAACGTGCTCATTTCTAGGGACAAAAGGTACAATGTCCTTGTCAAACAAGGTAGAAATTCTTATGGCTATTTATCCACCAAACAAGTGACCCTTTCTCTGATTACATCTACTGCCCAAATACTCAACAGGAACTTTATCAGCACTTGTGCTCATAAAATAAACTGCCATGACAGCTTCATACAGGTTCTCTTCTTTGACCACTGAATATATTCTCTGACCCTGCAATGAAGGAGCTAGAACTACTAACCCACAACAACTCTGCATTTATTTAAACCAAGCTTCTGGTTTAAATTCACACCCAAAGTATCCTGTATACCACCTATTCCCTATACTGCCCTCCTTTCCATGAATATAATGATAAACCAATTCTGACTGTGAGTCTCTGGGACAGCAGAGCAGTGAATGTGTGCTGAGCCTGAGAAATCATCTCATTGGCTTCAAGTGAGAAAAAAAAACAGTATTAACTTTTTTCTAGACCTCCTACAGCTTGCCCCAAAATGACTTCTGCCTTCCATCTGCTCAGACACATGCAGGAGTCAAATCCTGTCATGACCTTGAGCAGCCAAACAGAATCCTATAAAAAATTCAAGCACTAGGGCATGCAGGAGCTGTCTCTTCATAACCAATATCCCCCTCATGCTTTGCTAATGCAGTGCAAGCCAAGCATAAGGGCAAGGATGTTCCCAATCAGTATTCCTGAGCACCTCACCCTTTTCCTGGGAGAGCAATCTGTACCTTATTCATGTTGTTGGTGTTGGGAATGGAGGGAGGGCTTGTGTGGAGGAGGCTGAGCTCCAGATCAGCCAGCATCTGTCGGGACTGGGCCAACGAGCGCTCCAGCTTCCAGAACAGCGAACTGGTGTCCTGCAGGACACAGAGAGGGAGCCAAAGTCATGGAAGGATCTTTTCTTTTTCTTTTTTTTTTTTTTTGGAGGATTTGAAAGAATTATAATGCACCAAGAATCAGCATTTTGATTTTGAAATGTTTCTGTTCAAAATACTGCAAAGTAACAGACTCTGTCTAACTGCTGGTGTTTCTGATAAACACAGAGCTCTTTCCTAGTGGCATTTTAAACAGATTTCCACATGCAGGTACATGGAGCACTCACAAGAGAGGTAATTCAAGGATAAAGGAGAGAATAAGGACATGAGAAAGAGGGAAGACCAAGCAGAGCAGGAAAGAAACAATGTCCAACAGCTTCTGATAACTGCATCCACCTGTGCTCAGATATTTAGTGGAATTACCAATTAGCCAGCATCCATTTTCCTGAAGCTTTTCTTTCCAAATCCTTATTAATTTTTAAAAAACTCATTTATACTTATGCTGTCCAAGACCTATTGAGGCAACAAGGAGTTATTTTAAAAATAATATGTTACCACTTTTGTCATAAGGCTGCTGTCTCATCATTTGAGTCCCCAGTTCTTCCATGCCAGGAGACGTTTGCTTTCCTACCATCAGTCATAATTCCCCATAATTCCCCTTAAAATCAGTCAACAACATTGTGCAATAAGATACTGACTGTGTTGATGAAGTATCTCTTTGTTGGTTTAGTCACTGCTAGGTCACTGATGTCCAGAGGGGAATCTTCACCAGACAATTTCCCAGAACTTTGAGTCATGTCGTTCTTCTGAGTGGATGCTGAGAGAGAAGCCAAGTGGAGGGAATTCATATCCATGTTTCCTTCACTGTTAAAAAAAAAAATTAAGACATTGGCAGAAACAGCATCACCATCCTTTTTAAACGTCCAAGGGAAAATCGTGGCACAACATAAATAACTGTGGGCCCTGAGCCAAGGAAACCAAGAAGCTTGGGAGAGTACCCTGTTCCTCAGAGCATTCCCATGTTTAACAGCTTCCCTAGATCAGTTTCATCCTCTGAGGACGAGAGTTTGACATTCAACCAGTGTCAATCAGCTCCACGACCATGAGTTTGAGTGTGAATTTAACCTTGCAAAGAGCACACGAAAGGCAATACTTTTTTCTTCCCAATACTCTGCTACTTGCTCCTCTCTCACACCCAAATCCTTTTCTGGTTCTAATTAACTATTAGGCAAATTAATATTTGTAGGTGTACCCTTCAAGGGAATTTCACAGTGTTTTACAGTCATCATCTCACTTCAGAGATTACAGACGAGCTTTCCCAAAAAGGCTTGGGTTTATTTATTTTTAAATACAGGAGAAAATCACATTCATCAACTTCTCAACACAACAGAAACAGAGTGCTAGCCTTGCCTGAACTGGCAAATAACAAAAAAAAATGTGTATTTTAAAGAATATACCACCTTTGAATTGATGACATTTCATTAGATATTCTTTAGATAGTTATTTTGGTGTAACAATGCTTTCCATACCTGGCAAGACTGTTAAAATAAGTGTATTTTTAACTGACATTCAATCTAGGAAAAAGCCCCCACGAGAGTTGCCAGCTCATGAGTGTCTGCTTGTCCTATTTCACTTCTCCCATAAAACACTGGGATAGAGCAGGTTCTCTTTTAAGACAGAAAAGATCATGTTTGTGTTTCTGACAAGGAAAGGTTTTGTGGAGACGTGAGGGAACAAGCAGCCTGGAACAGGGATGTGAGGAGATGAGATGAGATGAGCAGGGCCTGCCCTGGAAAACACACAGGTTGGAAAGGAAGGGGACACAGGTTTGATTTTGAGGCAGGGAAATGGCCCAGGACTGGCTGGCTTAGTCCCAGCCTGAGCAGACTCAACAAATACCTGCTGATGCTCCATCTGTAAAATGAGAATTGAGATAAAAATCCAAAGGCAGCAAACGTTGGCCCAACATAAAGGAAGTCACCAAGTCAGAGCACCCAGAAATGATGCCTGCACTCTGGGATTTCACAATCCTCTCTGCCATTGGGGAAGGTATTTGACTGTTAACAGCCTCCTTGTTGGCTGTTCCAGAACTCAGGAACTCATGGCAAAAATATTTGCTGGGCTGACAGGGAGGTGCCAGCACCCTTCCCTAAACACAAACTACATCATCAGCACTCTGAAAGCAGCAATGGAAAACTGGAGGATCCAGATTCAAGTCCCAGGAGGAATGTTGTGTTTGGTCTCTGCCATTAATCCCTTCACAGAAGCAATGCTCCTGCCTTCCTCCCATTTACGGGCGAGGATTTATTGCCTGGCAAATCC
This sequence comes from Sturnus vulgaris, assembly GCF_052056855.1. Taxonomy (NCBI): domain Eukaryota; kingdom Metazoa; phylum Chordata; class Aves; order Passeriformes; family Sturnidae; genus Sturnus; species Sturnus vulgaris. The sequence goes on from NC_142261.1 coordinate 2,658,135, forward strand.
GAGTCAGCAGAGGCTGGAGAGCAGACAGGCAGGGATTTGCACTGAGTCAATCCATCTCCAATTAGCAGGGCCCCAGGACCAAACGTGGGCATCAAGAAAACTGGAGAGCTCAGCAGCAAATCCCAAATGGGTAGCACAGCCCCCCTAACTGGAGGAGATCTGTTCTAGCTGCACTGCCCAGGTTGAATTTGCTCCTTTTCCCTTCAAATTCACTCAAGGACAAGACAAATAGGGCAAGACAAAAAGTGAAAGCAGCTTTCATGATCCAGTCTCAAAAGGGATTTGGAGGGATGGCAGTGTGTCATTGGTGCTGCTGGGGGAGTCGATAAGAAAGGTCAGGGTAGGCAGAAGGGGAGTGGAGTCTTTTCAATGATTTATAGGCAGTGGAAACTAGAGAGAGCCCACACGGCGTGTGAAGCTCAGCTAAGGCACATGGGAATGTGCCAGGCCAGCATTATTTTTCAGTGGCTGCCCATTCACCTTGTTTCTGAACAGGTCTGTCTCACTGCACCAACAACTTCTACAATATTTCTGTTTCAAAAGCCACACAGAATGAAAGCATCCATACATCAGATCTTTCCATTCCATAAGATTAATCTGTTTGGATGCTGGGCAGGCTTGCTGGCAAACACTGTGAGCAGGTTTAAACAGCTGTTCATTTACTGTGCCTGTCAAACCACCAGCTGGAAGGCTCCTCTCCTCTGGCTAAAGAGCAGCTATGAAATCGCTGTGAAACTTCAGAAATCCTTCTAAAATACAGCTGGTAAATCAATTTTTTGTAAGGAAATAGAGGGACCAACAGAACAAATCCACAGCAAGTCTCAGCTCTGAATGCCTTTGCTTATGCAGGCACAAAGCCACTTCTGTAAATGCAGAGCAGGTTTTATCTCGGAGACATTCCAACATCATTGAGGCACCTGAGTCTTCTTCTGACACTTCTCAGCATTAGAAACCTCATCCTGCTCATCCCCAACCACATGTCCTTTTCCTCTCACAGCACAAACAGAAGGACAGAGTCCCATGAACTGGAAAGTGGACAGATTGCTGTCCTTTAAATCTTGCCATCTCATTTCTTGCCCTGACAGAGGCAGCAGCCTGTGCTCATAGCTGTGTCCTACATTCTTGCCCAGCCAAGGTCTGATTTCTCAATAGAAATAACACAAGTCACTAAAGCATCACACAAAACCTGGATCTGCTTGTTGCCTCACAGAAACATCACTGTACAAATCCAGCTCTGGTCAGTACATATTTGACCCATATGAGTTACAAGCAACACCTGGGATTTCAAAAAATCATAAGATTTTCTCAATTAGTTTATCTGGCTAATTTATATGGTATTGCAGCTTCTCCTGCCCAGACACCTCTTGGAGATAAGAGAGGAGAAAAAATAAATGCATAAAAATAGAATCATGATACTTTAAGAGCTATTTTTATTTTAAATTTGTTACTTTTCGGGTTGATAGACTAAGTTTAAAACAGCAGTTACTTTAAACATAGCTTGAGATAATACTGAGAGCTTATACACCTAAGTTTCTACATACATCTATTTTATGCTTATTTTTTAAAGGCAACAAACTCATAACCTTTTTGAGCAGGTACATTTCATCTCTTGTGCAGTCTGGAAGCAGTTGTGATCTTTTCCATGGCAGGTACTTCCATCTCTCTTCTTGGGTTTGAAAATCTCCAGCCATTCCAGATCTGAAAGCGGCTTCCACCGTTCTTTATTTGTGATGAAATTATTAATACCAGCATCAGATTCAGACTTGCACGACACAGGAGACTCTCTGCTTTTTTGGGCAGACTCAATGTCAGATCTCTCTTCATTATCAGTTTTGTCAGATGTGATATTGTTCTGGATCAAAGTGCTTTGCAAATCTACACGAGATTTGATGTTTAGCCAATGATCATATGAAGGCAAAGACACGTCAAAGGATTTTTGGTCTTTGCTTTTCACTCCATTCTCTCCAATTTCCCTGTTTCTCAATGGCCTTGTGTTGTTTGCCTCACGACATTTTTCACTGTCTAGCTCATCAAAGCTTGATGCAACATCCTGCTTTTCTCCTTCTTCCGCAGGGACGGCCAAGCCTTTCTCAGCTTTTTGACACTGGTTTAAGAACGCTGAGGTAGTTTCCTCCAAGTCTGAAGCATTCAGTAATTGTCTATTATCTACTTCACACATCTCAGGGGTGGGTTTTACCCTACTTGCTGGAACTGGTGCAGTTCCACACTCCTCGCACATCCTGTGGCTGCCCTCAGTCCTACCCTTGTGTGTCTTGCTGGGGATTTCAGAGGCAGAGAATGTGGCCCCTGTGCTACAACGGCACGACAAAAACAAGTCAGAAACGCTGCAGGTAAAGAGCAACCCCAAGTGCACTCCTACAGTTCTACAGAACCCAGGCTGCTGCTGCCACGGTTCTGCAGCAGCTCACACACCACCAGGCAGCTGTATCCTGCCAAAATCCCACAGAAAATCTGCCCAGATTTGGCTGTTACTTTTCAAAATCGGTCTGAGAGTTCCCTCATGTTTTATACAGTACGGTGATTCTGTCTGAACTTCCAGGGTGTGCACCAATTCTCTAACTTTACTTCCTAAAATAAACTTTGCTTTTTAAACCAAAGTAGTAGGAAGCCAGATTAACACCTCTACCACCAGACTAGTTCACTTTCTAAAAAAATCATGAGCTGTCTGGCCTGCTACAACACTTGGTCTGTGACTGATGTTCATGGTCTCTCCTGACCAAATAAAACACAAGGTACTTGACAGCTTCACTGGATGTTTGTGGTCAAGTCCAGCAAAGCCATCCTGACCCAGCACACGCCCCTGTTAGGATGTTAGTTGGGGCTGAACAGTGAAATCTCTCTGTGAGGACAACCTATTTTAGAAAAAAAATTAAAACTGTCTTTACCTCCTTTCACTTGGTGCCTTTTCATGCTTCTGCATGGAGTCCTGAGAGCTTTCCAAGTTGACATGAAGGAAGTGTAAGTCCCGCTGCTGTTTTACACAGACCTGTTAGAGGCAGTGAGGGGTATTAGTGAATGCCTGGGTGCAGGAATATCATCAGCAGGTAGTACCACAGTACTTGTCTTCAAAAATCATCCTCAAAATGCTTTTACAAACCAATGCCTGTAGTCAAACTATTGTCAAAGACTTCCAAATCTAAGAGGACATCTCTGCATGTATTTAGGAAAATAACATTTTGCAGTAATAAACAGGATTTCTATTAGAAGATTAGAATATTCTTCTAAGATGGAAACACACTGAACAATAAATAAAATACTATTACTGTTACCTGATATTTAATACATTTTATTACATTGTTCACAGCTACAGAATTACAGGATATGATAATGATCATGGGATTTGGCTTTCACTACAGGGGATTTTTTGCACAGCTAATGGAGAAGGTAACTATCCATCAATTACTTGCAATTAAAAACAGGGAACATGCATTGAGAACCCCAGCTGAGAACAGGTGAATACACAGGGTTTAAGTTGTGAAAAACAGATCTGCCAGGACACTGTACCCCTTATGCTGCTGAGTTCACCTTGGGCAGGTGTGCAATCCCAGTGCTGCTGCCCCTTCACACGACTTCCCAGGCCTGGGACCACCATGGGCTTTTCAGCTCAACCCCAAATGAAATAAATCAACATTCTACAGGGATCCCAGCAGGGCACAAACAGATTGTTTTTTTTCTTAATCAATAATATCTAACTTTTTTACACTGTTCCACACAGGTCTGATGTTACTGAAAATGCTCCTCTAACCTCTGACCTAACAATCAGGGCTGTACCTGTCGCAAACTGGACAATTCCTTTTCAATCCGCATTTGCTTAGACTTGGTAAACTGATAAAGTTGATCCTTTCTCTGTGCTTCCTCCACTGTTTCAAAAGATAATAATTGTTTTTTTATTACTTCAGGTGAATAGAAACAAAGCAAATGCATTGCTAATGCTGTGTCTGTAGCAGTAGAAGGCGGTACCAAAACAAAATAAAAGCACTTTCTTAAGATCAACGGGACCTGTTTCTCCTCCAGATAAAAAGAGTACAAAAACCACAAGAAAACAAAAAAAATCAAATCTTTTCCTTGGACTTTTCCTCAGCACCTGGCTTCATTTCACTGTGCTTCACTGACTGATCAATGTTTTCAGAAAGGAAAAGAGAAAAGGAAAAAGGGAAAGGGGAAAAGAGGAAAGCATAAAGGAAGTTCTGATAATTAATTCTAATTCATGCAAGTCGAGGGAAGCGCAGCAAAACAATTCCCAATTCTATTGGTTTTAAAATAATGAGACATGGGATCAATATCCCATGTCAAAGGTAATAGCAAACTAAAAATGACAGGCAAGGAAATTATCTCATAGCAGAAGACACCTTTGGCCACGTAATCTTTCAAGGTTTCTGAGGCTGTCCCCAAGAATATTGCATGACCTTTCCTATCCACTGCAGCACAAGATGTTTTTCCACTCAAAACCAAAGGTATCGTGGAGATCAAAATGCAGTTTTCTAAGGCCTGCATATTAAACCAGCCTAAACCAAACCCATCACCTAAAGAAAGCAACAGGGAAGAGGAAGTCTCAACATTTGCAGGAGAGAATCCCCCGAGTCACTTACTCCTCCCCGTGTAATCACTTTGGTGAACTTTGTGCTTTCACAAGGTTTTATAAAGTGTCCCTGCAGAAGGCCCAGATATTGCTTCCATAGAAGAATGGCACACAAGGGATTTACTTTTATTAAACTGCAAGGAAGGCAGGTAACAAGCTGCCTCCTTCACAAATATCAGTGAATTGCTGCCCAGAAGTCTCTGAGCCACTGAAAGCCAAGTCATGAAAGGCCAACTGCCCACCCTCACCTGCCAGTATCAGCTCACTCCTCAAGCAGCCATTTTCATGTTTCAGGTGACTGATTTCTTCCTGGTGCTTGCTGCTTTCTTTCATCTTTTCAGAGAGGACATCTGTAGAACAAAATGTAGCATTTCCCAGAGTGAAAAGGAATCATGCTGGCCTACACTAAATTAGGTGTCCAGCAGAAACATTTACCTTTCATCTTATTTACTTGAAACACGACATCATTCAGTGTCAGCTTGAGGTCTTGCTGCTCTCTGTTGCGACTGAATTCCTCAAGCTTTGCAGCACGCAATGCATTCTCCAGTGTTTTAAATTTAGATGTAACCTCAGTAATCTGATCAGTTGTTTCAATTAAGGCCTTGTCCTGAAATAGGAAACACCATGAATTCTTATTTTTTACATCATGGATGGGTTTTGACAAAACAACAGTATATTTTTCTGTAGTGGTTAAAATGATCCACAGTTTTCCTTCCGAGCTTTTGAGGAAAAAATCCACCAAATTAAATCCTGGAAACAAGCTTTTTAATGAAAATAAACCAGTTGATTGCTGACCCCTTTTCCCTTCTCAAACAAACCTAAGAATTAACCACAAGTGAGATCACCAGTGACGGAGCCTTGTGGCACAGTCACCAACAGCTGCACTACAGTTTGACCACATTTAGTGCCACATTTAGCTGACAGATGTTACCTTCAGCTGAAGCATCCTGAGAAGCTCCTGTTCCCTCGCTTGCAGCTGGCCTGTTTTAGCAGACAGTTCCAAAACTGAGCAGTGGAGACTCTGATTTTTCTCCTAGTGAACAGAAATAAGTGGCAGCTATTACTTCAGTGATACAAAGTCATTATTTTTTCCCAGTAAATGCACCCACAACGTTATTTAAACATTGTGAATGGCAACGTGGGATCCTGAGCAAACTGGAGAGAAGAGGACTGGAGTAAAAATTGTTCCCCAATTTGTTTGTGATCAAGGGTCTTAAACCCTGCTTGTCACAGTTCTGGAATGTTACAGCTCATCACAAGCATCCTGTAAATGCATGGACTACAAAACCAGACCATTACTCAACCCCTACCTCCAGAGCCTGGCAGTGAACAGATGAATCTGTTATTTTTTGAGTGAGCTCTTTAAACTTCTCTTGTGTGTTTTCAAGTGTTATCTTACTATCATTATGCTGGGATTCTAGTAACTTCAACTTTTTGGTCAGTGATTTTATAACTGCATTTCTCTCGTTCAGCTCACCTGAAAAGGAAGGAGACAAAGTTATAGATGAGAAAACAGCTCAGAGGTTGTCATGCAATTTCTCAAATCTCATAAATAATTTAACCCAGAGTGTTAAAATCAACCAATTCAGACCTGGATGCTTATGTTGCACACTCTGAAGCAGGATTCCCTGGCTACCCAGGTCAGATGGAACAGCAACTGCATGGTGAGGTCTGGACTGAGACTGTTCAGAGCCACCAGGTGTTTTGCTGGGTGGTTTGTCTTTATTCAGAGCTGTGCAGCAGAACCTCAGGGCACAGACAGAGCTCTGTAACTTGCCAGCAGGTTGCAAATTTTTGTCTTCCCCCACATTTATTTAATCAGATTATTTTTTTAAAAATTCACAGAAGCAATTTACACATTCAGATGAGAAAGAGTTGTGTGATCATCACACCCCCTTCAAGATCAGATCACTTCAGCACTAGTGTGTAAGTTTAGATCCCAGAGAAAGACAATAAAATTTAAGGCTGAAGGGTAGGAAATGCTTCCTTATATGATGCAAAACTGTTATTGAGAGCTTGAAGCACTTGAACATACTTTTAAGACCAAGATGTCATTATTTTCTTCACAACACTTACTAGTTAATAAGCTGCATCGTTCTGCTAAACTCAGTATTTTTTGGCGATCATCTTCCCAGGCCTGAATATGTCTCTCATGCACTGCCACCATGTCATTGAGCTCCCTGTCACGATCTTTGAGCTCTGAAATTAAAAGCTTGAGTTCCTGTCTCTGCCTCCTAATGATGCTGTTCTTGCGATCGGGGCTAAATGCCTACAAAGGTGAGACAGGGAATGCATTTCAACACAAGGAAGTGACAAATTCTCTCATCATAAACTCGAGGGGTTTATTTTTAGTTGAGCTATGTTTATATTATAAATAGAGACCATTCCAAGAAGTTCCTTTTGCTCGTGGCCTTTCAGTGAATCCCTTCGCAGAACAAGGTGGTACCACCTGTGGTCCATGACTCAAACCCTCAGCAGCACAATGAGCGCCCTCCTACCCAAAATAGAGCTGATGATGGTTAGCGGCGCTCTCATGTTTTACCTGGGGCGAAGCAGAACGCAGCAGTGATGAACTCATAGGGGACTGGGGGCCAGAGCTCTGCCAGGCATTAGTGGAACCGGGAACGCTTCAAGGCTGTCACGCTCATGAGCACGGAGACTCCCCCGTTACTCGGCGACCCTGAGGGGGCACACGCGGCGTTGAGGCGGGCGGGCCGGGGGCGGCCCTGAGGCCTCCCGCAGGCCTGAGGGGGGGCCCTGAGGTACCTACCAGCCCCGGGGAGCTGCCCCCGTTCCCGGGCAGGCTCGCAGGGCTCCCCCGCTGTCCCCGCCACCCTTCCTAAGCCCAAGGGCTTCCCCTGCCCTCCGTGCAGTCACCCCCTGCCCGTTATCCCCCGTTACCCCCGGCCGCCCCCGACCCACCGGCCCCGGCCGCCGTTGGAGGAAGCTCCGCCCCCTCAGCGAAGGGGCCGCGGGTTCGAGACCCGGGGCTCCCGGTTCGAGTCCTCCCTACGCGGGTTCGAATCCCGCGGCCGCCTCACCCCGGGGCTCTGCTGGAGCTGCTAGAAAAATGTGATCATTAATAATGTTGTTAATACGGGATGAGTAAGAATCAGGCCGCAATGTTAAGGGAGGCAACTTCCCTGTCCAGTGTTAAATGGGAGGGCTATAGAGATTCCGGCAGCTCTTGAGATTCCAACCACAGGGATGGAGTTCTCGCTCCAGATACAACACATGGTTTATAAATAGAAATCACCGAAAAAAGCAACTTTACAGGAAGAGAACAGAGTGTCTGACACATCACCCCCTTGGCTTTCAGCTCACTTTCTGCAGTGACAGGAGCACGTCACTTCCAGGACTCTGCCACTAGGGAGCATTTATTGTTATTAAATGGAACAGTGAAACAAAAAGCACCAAATCGATGCTCCAGGCTGTTTTTGGGAGTACAGACAGCAGAGCTGGCAACCCACCCCACCTGCTAACACGGCCTGTGGAATAGTGCTCACTATTAATTTGTGTTTATTACTGCCATTCTTGAATGATCAGCAGCTTAAAAGCATAAAGCCATTACAATTGCTTCACCCAGAAGCCCAGCAGGGTTAAGAGATCTTTGGAATGATGAAAATATGATAAATTTCTAAGTGATATTCACACATTTCTCAGTGTTACCACTTAAAATAATTCAGTTGGCAGGGATGTAGAATGATCACTTCAGCCCAGCTCAGGATTCACTGTTCTTTCATTGCTAAAAAACCTTTACAATGTTTGTTCCATTCTGATTTCTAAAATTCTCTGCAGGTAAATGAGAGGTAAAAGTGTCTACATCAGCCACACGCCTTATTCAGTTAAGCTCAGCAGAAAGGACAGCAGATGAAAAATTTTAATGCCTTAAATTCTTATTGTCCCATAAGACAGGTAGAGGAAATTAGATGTAAAAAACCTCAGAAACTATTCAGTGAGGAACAGTAATTTTATTTAATCTACTTCATGCGTAAGCATGGTAGAACCCCCAATTTAACTTTGGCAAATATCACAAAAAAAACCCCAAAACAAAAAAAACCAAGCAGCCTATACAGAACAGTGAGAATGCCAAGGATACGGGTTCTCCACAGTTTCACTGCAGAGCAAATGGATTTAGAAGCCTCACTTTTGCTATATCATTTATAACCATATAATTAAATAAAGGTAGTCTTCCACTATCACTTCTTGACTTCTCCAAGATCTTCAATGCTGTCATCATCCACCTAGGGAGAAAAAGCCAAAACACAGCAAATTGAGTATTTTCTTTTTACATGCCTCCTTCAATGTGCACCCCTGTGAATGTAGTGAAGTGTGGGAGAAGTGAACAGCACCATTCCAAATCCCCTGCTGCAAATCCTGCGTGAGTGACATGTGCTTACAGGACACAGCTGAGCCTGCAGGGCTGGGAATAAAGACAGGCTATGGAGTTAAACCATAAAGAATTCCACTTGGGAAATGCCAGCACAAGGCAGAGTCAGAGAAAGCCCTTGCAAGTACAGCTCTCAGCCTTAAATTTCAGTCCAAGCCACCCTAGCCGATCTCTTCTGAAGCACAAATGTGTGGGGCTTGGGGCTTTTTTGTTTTAATTTTGCAATATTTTAAGAGGTGTTGAAATATAAGATTACAATATAAGAATACTTATACACTCACTGTTAAGAAATGGTCACAAAGAAGCCACAGATATTTGACAGGTGGATTTATTCTGACATGCCTCCCTTACTGTAGGGTGGGAATGCAACAACTGCTCTTTTATTTTTGTGCACCGATCTGTGCTGCCAAAGATGAAACCCTTTCCCAAAATCACTGGAAAGTCACAGGCTAGTGTGGAAAAGTGTGTGTCTTCCTGACAGAAAGAAGAGTTTATTACCTCAGGCCACTTCTCCTGGATGACATCAATGATGTCATCTGTAAAGTCCCCCTGAATGATGATTTCATCTTCTCCTGTTACTGAGGCACCGCAGGAAAATTTCTGAGCAAAAAACCTTTGTGCTTCCTTAAGATCGATTTCTGCCAAGGGGAAAATGGACAATTTAAGTAGAGTTGTTGTCATAAAAATATTTTCTCAAGATCAAAGCCAAATTCTTGTTTTAACTTGAAAAAGTAGTGGCACTTTACAGTTGAAGCTTTGTTAGTGTTTCCATTGAAAGCCAAGTCTGTTGTTTACACCCAAAACATCTGACTCTACAGATCTACAAATGTTTCAAGGTAGGAATTGCTCAATGTTCTGTTGATGTGGGTCTGGACCCTGTTTCAAAAGATCTGCAGCCCTCTTTGTCTGAAAAATCGTGGCAGTAAGTACCTTAATGATTTATCCCTGTGGGAAGTCAGTGTACCTTTGACATGCTTTAAGAGGAACTTTCATCTCATTGCTGGAAGCAGATTCCCCACAGGAATACAACCAGAAGAAATACCATGAGGTTAAAGGCAGGCACATCCAATAGCAGGAAAACCCAAACTCACCAAACGTGGCGAGGCCACACACTCTCGTCACGTATTTTTTCTTTGCTCTGGGAATTTTAGCTATAGTAACTTTCTGTGGTACAGTCTTCTTCTTCTGTTTTATCTGACCTCTCCCACCTTTAAAACAGAGCATAAGGTTACATGATTAATTAAATTATGTCATAGATCATCAAAGGAAAAAGCATACAAGGTCAGATTTTGTCCCTATAAACAAAGAAATTGTTACTTCCCCAACGCTGTTGGTAAACAAAAATGAATTTTGCACATTGTCTCAGGTTTATTGTTATTTAAGAAAGATCTCATGTCATCAAAGTCCAGTATTATGGGAAATAACAATATATACCTGTCAAATGTGCATTCAAGCACAGGTTGCAAGCAGACCCTCCCTACAATCAGCAAAAAAAGGGTTTTTCCCCACACTTTACCAATCACCGTGTTTGGTGCACATTTACATTGTTCTTTGGGCTGAATTTTTCTTTTATATTTTCCACAACTTTTAACATCCTCAGGGTTTGTGTGTGAGGCAAAGCAATGCTCATGCCCATTTCCTGAGGCCACAAGGTCTTGTTTTCCTCAGGCTGCCGGGTTAAACAGCAGATCAAGTTCATTTAACACCACCTTTCCCACCGCCTGCTTCCAGGCCAGCCTGTGGGAACACTCCCCACATCAGGCATTTCTGAGCTGGTGTAAAGCATGCAAGAGATACATTCCACTCATTAGGATTCTTCAAGCCAGATTAAGATCTCGGCTAACTTCGTGTACAGTCACCAAGTTATTCCAGGGGAACCAAAGTTTCACGTTTCTGAGCCTTCTCAGCATGAAAACCTAAAGAATTTATGACAAGTAAACCAACCCCTGTGACTGTTCCTGTTTCTAACAAGCAGCACTTTCAATTCTGTTTTATTATAAACTGGTGTCTGATAATTTTAAGACAGTAAATTTCTGTCTTAAATTTTCTGCAGTGAGTTTCTGCACTGTCTCATGAAGTTTGTGCTTGTTTTCCCTCACATTCTTATGGTCACTCTTATACCATCCAACTTAACACCATACTATAAGTTTTCATGAAAGTTCAGATTCTAGGAGAAAATCACTAATAATTTTGAACACAATTAAATCACTAAACATTTTAAAATCACTAATCACTAATCATTTTAAACACTATTATTTTAGCACCAAAAACCAGATGGGAAACTAATCATACTACCCTTACAACAAATTAATGTTGAAATAAAACATCCTAAAATCTCTGGGAAAAGCATCCAAGTTACAGAATATGAATTACTGTTGTCACTAGACATGCTGAGAAGGTAAATTAAACTGATTACCAAGATACCAGAAATAAACCATAAATATATGTGGCATAAAATATGAATCTTACTGGGTATTAACTGTAATTTCTGGAGCATTACACACAAATGACACTGCACAGGCAAATGCATATTAACAGCTCCAGCTGATTTATGGTGGAAGGTATGTTAATTAATTCAGCAGAAAGAGCTCCAATGATCAAAGATAAAAGTGTGTTTAAATTGTTCCACATAACTTTTTATCTTCCAAAGTTGGGCTTTGAAAATGTTTTTCATTAGGACTGCTGGGAAGAGACACAGCTGCTAATGGAGACACAGGTAATAGATTTAAAAGCATAAAACCAAATCCTGTTCCATGAATACAGAGAGGTGGGAAGGAACAAAGGCAAAAGCAGAGTCATGAGGCATTAACAGAGGGAAGAACCTTTGTTCCACTCTGCAAGCAGCCCATAAAGTGCTGCTCAACAGGGCAGAGCATTCTGGGAGAAATGCCAGCTGATTTCAGGTTGGGAGGAATTGCTCCCTGACTGTGACAGCAGTGACAGGAACAATGGGGCACAGGATGCAGGTCACCTTTCCCTGCCTGTCCCTCCTGTCCAACATTTCCACTGGCACAGACCACAGGGAGGAAGATATTCCCTATGTTCTGTGCAGAGCTAACCACCAAAATGCAGGGAATTCGTGCCCTGCTCCAGACCAGCAGGTGAGAAAGGAATGCCCCAAACTGCTTTTAAATCAGTACCACAATCAACTATTTAGACCTTGCCTCTCTTTTGCTTCTTCTTCTCCTCTTCTTCTCCTCCTCCCACATTTCCTTGGCCTTCTCCAACCCCAGCTTCCTGTTTAGGTGAATTTTCTTGAATGCATCAGAAAGGAGAGAGGGGGGAAAAAAGAATAAAATTAGCCTTATGGACAGAAATCTGTAAGGTAAAGTGATATTTTCCCACATCAGTAAACTATGCTGAAGTGCAGCAGCCTTGATTGATGCATGTTACATCTTCATTATAGTATTTATGCAAATTAGGCTCCAGAAAAGCCTCAGCTCAAATTTTCAGTGACAATTTCAATAAAGGTTCTTGCACAGAGAGACAGAAATTAATGATAATGTTAATATTGAAATTCCAAATGCAAACAAAAAAGTTCACAATTATTAATGACCTTTCCTCCAGCCATCCACTGCAGACTGGACAGACATAAAATCCAACACAGTAACTCAGGAAACAAGTGCATGGATGACTGTTTATGACAGGAACCTTAAGAAAGCTCAAATATTATTAATAAAACTACACAATGATTATGTAGTGTTTTCTGACATTATAAAACCTATTTCTCAGCATCCAAAGCATTAACTTTCACATGACATTGGAGGAAAAGGAAAGAGATAAGAACTGGACAAGCTCAGATTTTTCTAAATATGTCCAAGGACACATATCAGTTAGAAAATAGAAAAGACTCTTACCTACTGTAAGTTTTGCAAACTCATCTGGAAAATTCTTTTCTAACCATTGTCTGCATTTAGTCACATCAGGCATGTATTCACAGTACTGGAGAAAAGCCATATGAATGTTGTTAGTGGAGGAATGACAAAATACTTCACAAATACACCAAAATAAGGCATAATAGGAGAGAGGGAAATTTGGACAACATAAAATTAACTCACCTCTGTTGGCAACGAACAGACTGGAGAAAAAAGGGGGGAAAAAAGAGCAGATTACAAAAGGGATTTTTTACTTTTTACGTTTTTACTTACAGCCTTAGTAATTAAATTCCAAATGGTGTTTTAAAGTCAGGGACGAGTTCTTACATAACTTCTGGTTATAACCACACACTGACTCAAAAACATTTCTTTATTGTTGCCACTCCACATTTAAATTCCTCTCTCATTAGACCTGTGCTCACATGCTCTGCATTAGGATAAAACCATCACAGCAAGAGCTGCCAGTCACTGAGGGAAGGGGAGAGGATGCCCAAGGTTGGGAAAAGCTACAGAACAAAACATCACTTCTACCAGAGGGAAAAGAGACACTGAACAGGTGGTTTGATCAGCTTTCCTTTCTCCAAGAGCTGCCAATGTCCCAAAGAGGGGACACCCAAACCAACAGTGCAGACTTTTACACACAACAGGGCTGTTTCCTACTGCCCTGCAACTGTATTCCAGCCTGAAGCAAAATGACATTCCTATCTAAAAACACACCTGCCAAGATTATTTACTTCCCTTTAAATTCCACCCACTACACAACTACACACGGAACGAGTAAAGGATACTTGTAAAACACAATATAGCGATTTAATGAATTCAATTTCTTGCTATCATACTAATGCTCAGAAAATATTCCTTTTCTGTGCTAATGGCTTTAGTGGCTTCCTGCAGGAAGAGATCTGTGCTCCCACTCCTTTCACACCCAGGACTTGCCTCCACAGTAGAGGACCCGCAGGGGGTAATCGGCGTCAGACCTGGCACCGCTCCTGCCGTCCCCTCTGCAGTCAGGGACCACGGGCTCAGCCACATCTGTGGCCATGTCACAGGCCTGCAGGGCACAGGGTGAGACAATCAGGACCCAAAGTCTGCGTTTAAGTCAGGCACATCCCTCCCGACTCAACAAAAATCCCAGAGGAAATACGTGCGAGTGTCAAAAGAGTGTGAGAGATCAGGGAGAAGAAAATGGGAGTCAAAAATAATGAAAACAAGGGGAAAACTTCTACAAAGGACATCAAAGAGTATTGGCATTCCAGCACATAAGGGGAAAGAAGCCAAAGTGCCACAAAATGAAGAAAGACCTTTCAGAAACCTGCATGGAATTACAGAACACACTGGTTTAAGGATAACATAAAGTATCATGTTAAATCAGTGGCACAAGAATAGTGAGGGCACTGGGGGCAGGTACCTCTCGCATATTAATAAAGGAAAGGGATCATTTAAATCAGTGCCTGAAGAGTCACAATCTGATCCAAGTACACTGGGGGAAAAGAAACACAGTATAAAAAAAGGAAAGCAAACTAAGCCACTAATGGATTTAATGGTGGTTTACACACAGGTTTTCAAGCAAGGGACTTAGAAGACAGGAGCCAACAAGGAAAGAGTTTGGAACACACAAGAAATCCCCCAGGACGACGGGAACAAACAGGATATGTGTGAGGGACCTTCGGATGTTGTACAAGCTGTGCTGAACAGTGAGAAATGCTGAGGGAAAATTCCAGAGGTGGTGGATTCAGGGAAGGGGGACAAGGACAGGCGGTAGGTGGGCACAGGGCGGGTGAGGATGCTGGGGTGCTCATGAACACCCCAAACAGGCGCGGGGGGTGCTGGACGGTCAGGGGCCAGAAGTGAGGGCGGGTCGGGACACCAGACACGGTGAGGATCGCGGAGCCGGTGGGACGGGGGGAGCTGGGGGGATTTGTGGGGGCAGAATTGAGGGGATAGGGGGGAGCCGAGGGGATGCGGTTCAGGTACCTGAGGAGGGGCGGGCTCGCAGGGCGGGGCGGTGCCGGGGCTGACGGCAAGGAGGGCGCCGGGAGGATGCTCGGTACAAGCACCGGGGGGATCGCTGCGAGGGGCGGCAGCGCCGCAGCTCCGGAGGAGAGGGAGCGGGCGGGTGTGGGAGCCGCCAGGCGGGGGCTGAGCGGAGCGGGGCGGGGGGACCCGGGGGCGGTGTCGGTGTTACCGGAGGCCCCTCGGGCCGCGGCGGGTCCCGGTCCCTCACCGCGCGCGCACGTGCGCCCGCCCCAGCGCCGCCGTCTCGCGAGAGGGGCGTGCACGGTTTGACCGCGCCGGCTCGCCGTACCGCAGCGGGCAGGGCCACGGGCTGAGCCGTCACGGGTTCAGGCGAGCTACGGGGCGCCGCAGCGGCCACTTCCCGCCGGGCCGCCGCAGCCATGCCGCGGTACGCGCAGCTGGTGATGGGCCCGGCGGGCAGCGGGAAGGTGAGCGGGGGAGCGGCGGGGAGCGGGCGGCGGGAGCCTGCTGACGGCTCCTGACGGCCGTGTGTGCTTTGCAGAGCACGTACTGCTCCACCATGGTGCAGCACTGCGAGGCGCTGGGCCGCGCCGTGCAGGTGGTGAACCTGGACCCGGCGGCCGAGCTCTTCAGCTACCCCGTCATGGCAGGTGAGCGGCGGCCCCCGGACAGCGCCGGGCTCGGCTGGGCTCCAAGCGCCCTGTGGGCTTGCTACCAGACAAGTTGTATTGGTCTAAAACGGAGCCCAGGCAGCAGTGGGGGAAGATGTTGGAAAATCGTTTTAACAAAATAGTGTGTGATCTTTGTATCAGTGAATAATTCTAGTCCGGTACCAAATAGTGCTCAGTGCCTATATCAGAGATTAATGCAGTCTTGTAATAGGGATAACTCCCTACATCAGTCACTGTCCCTACTCTCTGTGCCAGTTCGTGCTTAATCCCTGTATTTACCTACACCGGTGATTGATACGTAGTGGCAGATGCTTCAGTTTTGAAAACAACAGTGTTTGTGTCTGTAAGATACAAAGATGATAAGAAAAGTGCATCTTGACCTGGCCACATCGCTGAGATACTTTCAGAACAGATTCATTAGAAGATTAGATGGATTCATCAGGACCATCAGAGGCAAATCTGGGGAATGAGATGTTTCCCAGACAATCATCAGGAACCCTCAAAAGATTCCCCCCAGATGAGCCCGGGGAAGTATTTAGCATCTATTTATTTGGGGAATTAAGGCATTTGGGTAAGTTTCCTGAACATAAGCTGTTCTGTTTGGCTGCTGGTTGTGCCTGTGCCAGGGAGATTACCCTGCACCCAGCACTGCTGTAAAGTCGTGCTGGTTTTCTCAGCTGCCAGACTGCCTGCAGAGTTCATTTCCTGGCTTTGGTGACGTTTGTGTTGTCGCAGACATCCGCGAGCTGATAGAAGTGGACGATGTCATGGAAGATGAGTCCTTGAGGTTTGGCCCCAATGGCGGCTTAGTGTTTTGCATGGAATACTTTGCCAATAACTTCAGCTGGCTGGAGGAGAGCCTCGGGCACGTGGAGGATGACTATGTTTTGTTTGATTGCCCAGGTAAACACACGCCGATGTTTTGGTATCACCCTTCATAAGCACTGGAAAATTTGCAAATTGGAAAATTTTATTGTAGATGGCCTTGATAATTCCCATTTTGTTGAGCTTATAATATCTGTCAAGAGTCACTTTCAGGTGTTTCAGGAGTAAACTTGGTCCTGGGCTGATGTGGGTGACTGCACAGATGTTTGGTAGCATCATGAGCTGTGGCAACTGCAAACTAACACTGACTGGAGACAAAAGGAGGAAAAGCCCCCTTTTATTTCTTTTCCACATCAGCCAAACACAGTCAGAGCTGCCTAAAAAGAGAGTGCTTTCTTTATCAGTTTTTATTTAAGTGCAATTCCCACGTCTATATATAACTGTGGACTGTTTCCTGTTTGCTTCACATTCCTGCCTGTTAATATCCTGAGTGTGCCCCAGGTCAGATCGAACTCTACACGCACCTGCCAGTCATGAAACAGTTGGTGGAGCAGCTGCAGCAGTGGGAATTCCGTGTCTGTGGAGTCTTCCTTGTGGATTCTCAGTTTATGGTGGAATCTTTTAAGGTATCCATTTGAAATCTGTTGATAAAGTTCCTTTTTATAAAGAACAAGTCTGAGCCATTCAGGGAGCTGGGTTTGCCCAGAGGAAAAATTGCCAAGTCCAGGGAGATCTGGTTGCTGTCATCAGCTGCCTCAGACACAGCTTGCAGCAAGGACAATCCCAGATGGATGTAAAGACAAGCAGCACTGTCAGAGTGGTCAGACTGGGACAGGCACAGAGGGATTGTGCAGTGAATGTTCACAGAGTCAAAACTTGACTGGGCAAACCCCAGAGCAGCCTGGTCTAACCTGGAAGTGCCTCGATTTGAGCACAGATAACCTCCAGAAGTCCCTTCCAACCTAAATTCTTTTGTCATTCCACAAGAGCTTTCTCAGATCCCAAGAACAAGCTGGCTACCTTCCCCATTAGCAGTAACTGTCCCAAGAAGGGTTTGGGTTTTCTTAATGCCCTTTTCAGTGGCAGATCCATATTTGAGGCTCCAAAAATTGAGGAGGTACTTGGCCCCTCCTTTTTCCAACAGAGAGAATGATTCCTCATATGGTTTTGTGTCCATGTTCCATATATTCATTACCAGATTTGGCCTGTGGTTGAGTGTCCTGTGTGATTGTGTTGTGTTTTTCTGTACTTTAATACATCATTTTTCATCCTCTTTAAGTTTATTTCTGGAATCCTGGCAGCTCTCAGTGCGATGATATCTTTGGAGATTCCACAGATTAACGTCATGACCAAAATGGATTTGCTGAGCAAGAAAGCCAAGAAGGAAATAGAAAAGTAAGTTCCAAAAAATTATTTACTCTGTAGTATAATATACTGAGGCAAAGTTCACTGGAAGTGCAGTGTAATGTTTCCCCCAATTAAAACATACTCTTTTGAAATGGGAGAAGATGGTTTTGTTTATTTCAAACAATAATCTTTAAACATCTGGGTAGGATGCTTAGTTTAGTCAGAGTCAAAAGAATAGCTCCATGTTTGTACTGATCTCTGGATTTTTCTGTAAATAATTATCCTGGATCTTTTGTGTCATTCTGAATGACAGGCTTTCAGTGTTGATGATGACTTTCTTTCTCCAGGTACTTGGATCCAGATATGTATTCTATGATTGAAGATTCTACAAATATATTGAAAAGTAAAAGGTTTAAAAAACTGACCAAATCTATATGTGGATTGGTAGGTATATTGCTTTTGAGCTGGTACCCTAAAATTCACTATCACTTTTTGCCTCTTTTAACTCAGTTCTTAATTTTTTCAGATTAGCAAGAGATTCTTGATACTACTGATATGATACTCTTGATATCTGGATTATAGCAAATAGATTTTCTTTGAATTCTTTTCTGTTTTCAATTTTGGGAATTGGCTTTTGCTACTGTGGGAGTGGTAGGTGTTCTGAGCAGGGAATTGCTATTGGTTTGCAGTGTGACTTTAAATGGTATTTTAGAAGTCCAGACAAATGTGGTTTAAGGAAGTGGCTTAGAGTGCTGTGGCTGAAAATGGACTTTCTGCATTTCCCTACCAACATCCTTTGAATCCTTCTACAGATTGATGACTATGGCATGGTTCGATTCCTGCCTTTGGATCGCTCTGATGAGGAAAGTATTAACATTGTTCTGCAGCACATAGACTTCACCATTCAGTATGGAGAAGATCTGGAATTTAAAGAACCAAAGGTAAGGGAGCATTGGTGAGAAGATGAAAAATTAGGAAGTATCCTTAATATAAGTTGTAATATAAATATGTTCTTTGCCTTGCTAATCAATTATTAGATTAAAAATCAGATTTTTTTCCTGCATTACAGTTCAAAGTCTCCTGATGATTCCTGTGTTCAACCGAGGAAGGTTTATATTTTTCTGGGTTTTTTTTTTCAGGAATGTGAAGAAGACAAATCTGCCCTTGTGGATGAATACTTTCAAGATCGTGTGGATGAGTAAAAAACATGTTCAAACTGGGAGGAAAATACTTCACTTTTCGTAAAAAATAAAAAAGAAATTAAAAATCCCCAACCCCTACACAAAACCACTTGATGTTTTATCTGTAAAATAACTAATATTTATAGTGGAGCGTGAGTTACATGACCTCGTAACTACTTTAATAAACAATTTTTTTTCTTATGCTTGTGTGTGTCAGTACATATAAAAGAGCCACAACTGGGAAAGAGGTTCAACAGATAAGCAAATCCTGCATATCTAGAGGAAAAGGGCTCAGAAAAAGCTGTATGTGGCAGATCTTGATCTGGCTGAATTAAACCATTCAAAAGTTGGGTAAACTACCGTGGTTTACCTCACCTCCAGACTGCCATTGGGAGGAGCCATGCTCAGGGCGTGTTGAAATGATAAACCTCAGCCCTGCAGTTGAATTACTGTGACTCACCTTCCAAACCTCCCCATTTTGTCTCCCTGACTCATGCCGAGTGTCGGACAGCAGGTGACAAATTCAGCATTCAACGTCACAGGGACGGTAATGGATTGATAGCAATTGGAGTGTGCACCTTAAAATATGGTGTCCCTCTGAACACAACGCGTTTGGACCCCTTTTGTGCCTCCTTACACGAAGTGCCCGGTGCCGCCGGCTGGGCTGGGCTGGAATGGCACAGGAGAGAAAACAGCTGCGAGCGAAGCATCCCGGAACCCCTGCCCCGAGCGGGCGGTGTCTGACAGCGCTGCCTCCCGGGATGCCCTCCCGGTACCGGCAGTGCCCTGGTAGAGCAGTGCCTCTCCGTGGCCCTTTCCCCGTACGGGCAGTGCCCGGGCACAGCGCTGTCTCTCGGGATCCCTTCCCGGTGCGCTGCCTCCGGGGCGGTGCACGGCTCCCGCTTCCCCTCCTCGCACCGCCTCTGCCGCTGCCTCATTTCCTGCAGCGTAGGCGGAGGAGGAAGCTCTGTGCCCGCTTTCCTGGCCGGTTCGCCCCGCTTCCCCTCCCGCTCGGCCCCGCCGAGCCGCCTCCTGTCCTTCGAGATGCCGGTGAGCGGCTCCGCGGCCGGCGCTGCGCGGCCCCGGCGGCGGCAGCGCGGGAGGAGGGCGCGGGGCGGCGGGGCCGGGCCGGGCGCGGCGGGGGCGATCCCGGGCCGGGGAAGGGGCTCTGCTGCGGGGTCTGACCGCGGGTACTGCGGGGGTAAAGAGGGGCTGCAGCTGCGGGGAGCGCTGCTGAGAACGGGGAATGGCTGTTAATGGGTGGCTGCTGCAAGGCCAGCGCCTTCCTCTTCCTCCTCGTCCTCCTGCCAGGGATCCACCCGCAGCCGGGAGGGTGCGAGCAGTGGGGGAGAGGGCGGTCACAGCAGGGCTTTGCTCTGGCTTTGTTTACACCACCTTCCTCTCAATGAAATAAACTGCTTTTTAAACCCAGCCTCCCCCAGTCACATCCTCCTCTGTCCCCCACAAAATACGTGAGGGATTCCCAGTGGCCTGGCACAGTACCCAGAAAATGTTTGTAAAGTGCCTAAAACTAAACTCATTAGTTGTTTAAAATCAGTCTTCTAGGAAGAATTTGTTAGATGCAGAAAGCTGGTTTGTTTTTCACTTAAACCAGTTTTGTTGGTTTGTGGGGTTTTTTTTTACTGCTTTAAGCCTGGCTTTATTTATAATTATCTACTATTAATAGCCAGACATGGAAATAAATTACATATTTTTTAATGACCAACTAACTTTCAGTGCAATGCCCCAAAACTCAGGCAGGTGAGTGGGGCTGTTACCCCTTGGTTCTGCCAGGATGGGGTCAGGCAGCCTGGGAATGAACTGAGCCTGCAGACCAAAACCACAAATTTTATGCCATCTCCCACCACTGTGACTGCAAGTACTGGCAGTGGTGGTGCTTTCCTGGCATTCACCAGAATGGCACCAAAATCTGGACCTAAATAGAAAATAGCAATTGTTTGTGCAAGGAAAAAATGCTGGAAGCATCATAATGAACTAGGCTGTGACCCTTGTTTGATGAAGATGTGACTGGATGTGGAAATATCTATTTTCAGTAGGATCAATAACCAGCTCTCCCTGTCTCTAGGCTTACCACTCCACTTTAATGGACTCGGACACCAAGCTAATTGGGAACATGGCACTGTTACCCATCAGAAGCCAGTTCAAGGGCCCAGCACCTCGAGAAAGTAAGTTTATAATATTCCCTGAATTACTGGATGTAGCTCATCATCTCAGGGGTTGCTCTAAGCCAACCCCATGCAAAGTGGCCAGAAGAGTCACCAGTGGGAAATGGAGTTTAGAGCAGAGGAAAGTTTTCAACTACTTCAGTTGTGCAAATCGTAGAAAATAATTATGCACAGATATCTGTGCTCTGTGTTCTGCTGAATTAGTTTCAGTAATCCAAGCCTCTGGTTGCTGTTCTGGTGCTTCCCCCGTGCTCCTGAGCAGGGTTTTGAGGAGGCTGTGGTGGTGTGAGGCCTCTGTGTCAGAGGAAGTGGGGGTTTAGCTGCACAGAGCTCGTGCTTTGGGTTGCAGCCGGCCGTGCTCGGCTGCTCTGAGGGACAGCAGCACTTAAGGGTGTGGGGCTGAAAAAGCTGAAATGAAGTTCCAGGCACAGGGCAGGGCCCACAGGCAGTTGGGTACAGACTCCCCTTCAACTTCCAAGGTGTATTCCCCAGAAATGTGGCAGTTCAGTTTGAAAAGGGAAACGTAAAGGGAGTGCTTCTGGATTGGTAGCAAAAGTCAGATTGTCACTGTGTTCTGCTGCCCTCCTTTATTTGAAAAGGACAGTGCAATCTGAGTGATTGTGCTGGTATGCTTTCTCCAAAAACATTTTTTTCTATCCTTTCATGATGTTAAAACTCTGATGAGTTACTCAAAAGTGGTAGAAAAGTGGGGAACTGCTGAATTGCTGCTGTTTGTGAAGTGACATATCACAGGGGAAGGAGAAGGGAGTAGGAAGCTGAAATATTACAGTCTGAACTGATGGTGTTTCTGAAGTTTTCTGTTATGTGGTGCTGACTTCTGCTTTTTGTAAATACCATGGTTTTGCTTTTGCAATAATCCTTATTTATGTATTTCAGTGAGTAAAACTTATGACAAATGTAGTGTAACAGTGCACTGCTTAACTCTGTATCTCTTTTTTATTAGCTAAAGACACAGATATTATAGATGAAGCCATCTACTACTTCAAAGCTAACGTTTTCTTCAAAAATTACGAAATTAAGGTAATTTTTTCGAGATACTGAGCATATTCTAGTTCTTTGGAGGATTGGTGCTGTGAATATAAATTTATTTTCAAGGAAATAATTCTAGAAGATCACAAAAACTCCCCTTCCACTTAATCTTTAAAGTAGGGTAAATGTCATGAATTGCAAATCTCTCTCTCATGGGGAAACAAAATGGCTTGAATTAATTCCTGTTCCAGGCTTTATCAGTTTCACAAAGTCCTGTAATCTAAGAGTTCTTGCTCTTGTTTTGCAGAATGAGGCTGACAGAACGCTGATCTATGTGACTCTCTACATTTCTGAGTGCCTGAAAAAGCTGCAAAAGGTAAGAAAACTGAATTTCTGTGCAGGTGGGAAACAGTCTGTTGTGAGGAAAGGATTTCCTGATATTATTTTTCCAGGGGAACAAATAATCCTGTTCACCCCCGTCCCAGTTGTCAGGGCCTCAAATACTCCGAGGCTGTGGACGTGCTGTGTTGCTCTTCTTGATGAGTTTTCATGTTCCAGATTTGTAAAATATTTGGGTCTAATACTGTGTCAGCTTTTGTTCATAGCTGCTAACCTATTGTTTGCCTGGTTCTTCCAGTGTAACTCCAAAGGCCAAGGAGAGAAGGAAATGTACACACTAGGAATCACTAACTTCCCAATCCCAGGGGAGCCTGGCTTTCCACTTAACGCCATTTACGCCAAACCTGCCAACAAGCAGGAGGAAGGTAAGGCTGACCCAGGGTCTCTGAGGGTCACACTTTATTAACTGCACTGTTGTGACTGCAGTTAGAAAAATTACTGTTAAACCTAAATCTTCTAAATCTGCAGTCTGTCTTCTGAAGGCAGCACAAGCTGGATTTTCTGACCTTGGGGATTCCCCAGGATCCATAGGTGAATTGGGCAAATCAACTCAGCCAGCTGGGAGTCCCTGCAGATGTGAAACTCCCTCTCTGCTTTAAGCAGTGATGTCTGATGCCTCCAGTTAAATCCAGTTTGAGTTGGTGCTGCCCAGTTTACCCTGGTTTTGCTTGCAGAGGTGATGAGGGCCTACCTGCAGCAGCTGAGACAAGAAACCGGCCTTCGCCTCTGTGACAAAGTGTTTGATCCTCAGAGTGACAAGCCAAGCAAGGTAAGAGTTCAGTGAGGCATCACCACAGAGTTAATGAGAGGTTGGGGGTGTTTTCCCAGCCACGTGTGGAGGGCCGTGAGGTGATGGGGTGAGGGTCAGGGGTGGGTAACTTCAGCCAAGCCTGTCTGATTTTCCAGTGAAGTGGCAGCTGCAGGTTATCAATAAATTTAATGTAATGTGGTATGACAGTGAATGCCAGTTTGGGTTAGTTTCAAAAGCAGGGCAGTAATAAGAGGTGTCTGGTTCAGCTCTTCAAAGCACTGCACATCTGCTCTTGGCTGGGGTTGCAAATGGAGTTCACAAGCACAAGAGGTGCTGTTTCTCTTCCCAGGCAGCTCTGATTTGAGAGCTGCTTTGAAGTCGATTGTTTAACCTCATATCCAGATGGAAAAAAATCACTAATCAATGAATAAGTCACCTCCAGAGTGTTCACATGTTTCATGTGCAAATGTGACTGCATTTAATATTGAAATTACTTAGGCTAATTTAGTTTCAAAGGCATAGCTTCCTGATGCATCCCTCATTTATTATTATATTGGAATAAAATACAATAAAAGTAAAATAAGAGAAAGTAGAATTTCCAGTTTTCATTCAAAGTCCTGTGATATGAACTCGTTGTGTCCATTCCTATTGTCTTGTTCACCTCAATTCCAGTAGAAACCAGTGTGGAAAACTATGTGTAAAACTGGAGCCTTAATATTTGTTGTGTGTCAGAGACTGAATACTTTAAAGTCACTGGAAACCACTTCTGCAGATTTTCTGACTCTGTGCTTCCTTCTGCAGTGGTGGATCTGCTTTGTGAAGAGGCAGTTCATGAACAAGAGTCTCTCAGGCCCTGGGCAGTGAAGCAAAGTGGCAACAACCTTAAGCATTTCCACAGCAAGATGTTCAAGTATTTTGCCTTTGTTTTGGATACATTTTGTACCAAGGAAGAATTAAGTGCTAATGAAGTAAAAAAAAAGAAAAAAACAAGAAAAAAACCAAACCTGTCAATGAGTGATAGAGGGAGGGAGAGCAAAAAGATAAGTTGTGTAAGCAAATATTATTAAGCTGGTGCTTAATAAGTGATTTCTAATGTGCTGTTTCAGATGCAAGCTGCTTTGTAATCGTGGCTACAGCATTTAAAACAGGGCTTGTATTTAAGAGAAGAAATGGGCTTGGCTGTGGGGCAGGGGAGCTGTGTCATTGCTCTGCTGGCTGGAGTCTGGGTGTTGTAATGTCCAGGGAAAACAGACCTCTCACGCTGTGTTGTCCAGTGCAGTGATTTTTACCTTGTTTTCAATAAAATTCGCTTGTAATTAATGTGGTAACTACTGTGTGTCTTATGGACAGCCTTCATAGAAATCAAAGAGGTGGGTTTACTTTGTTTTGGTTTGGTTTTGGGGTTTTTTTTGTGAAAGGCTTTGGGGTAACCTAATTGTGGCCTTTCAGGACTTGAAGGGAGCCAACAAGAGCCTGGAGTGCCAGGAGAAGGGGGAATGGCTTTGAACTGGCAGAGGACAGGTTTAGATTGGATTCTGGGAAAAAAAATCTTGCCTATGAGGGTGGTGAGGCCCTGGTACAGGGTACCCAGAGAAGCTGTGGCTGCCCCATCCCTGAAGTGTCCAGGGCCAGGTTGGATGGGGCTTGGAGCAACCTGGCACAGTGGAAGGTCTCTGCCCATGGGTGGAACGAGATGATTTTTAAGGTCCCTTCCAACCCCAAGCATTCTGTGATTCCATGATTTCTGTGTAACATTCATCAGTAGGAAGTGAATAATTCTCACTGAAAACTGGGATTAATAGAGGGCGTGCAGTTTGCAGCCATTTACCTGTTTATTGAGCAGGCTGTCTCTGCAGAGCTGTGCTCCTGAAGAGCCTTCACAGGATAACACAGGCAGATCCCACACAGCTGGGTCTGTGGCTGCCTTCCTGATGGTGCATTCAAACACTCACAAACTGCTAAAAAGCGGCTGTTGTGATGATTTCTGGAAAAACACAAATCCACTTTTAGTTTATTCAGGTTTTGTTGACTGTGACACGAGTCATACCAACACATTTTTAGTGTTACCTAAAACCCAGTGCTGGTGATGTTTTGCTGCCTGGTGTATTTGCTGAGAGCCGTGTTCCTCTCCCAATAGCAGTGATGGCATGTCATACTGAATTTTTAGGAATAGGATAGCCGTGTTTTAAAATATTTTTGTAAAGGTGGGAAAATAAAGTTTATTATTCATCTCTCAGTCTATCCCTGTAGTTAACGGTAGGCCTAATGAGGCATTTCCCAGAAGAAATGTAGGTTTTAGAAGGTCTCCTCCGTTACCAATTTTCATAGGTAGCGTCGTTACCTCGGAGACCTCAGTCACATTTAGCTGCAGCAACCATCAGCGTATTCGCAGAAGGACAAGGGGAGGATTCGGGAGCTGTGGAGGTACTAGGAGCGTGTGTCTTGCACAGAGCACCCTTAGACGAGCCCATCCCCTCACAGCGGTGCTCGCACTCCGCTCTCCCCTCACGGCCGTTCCCGCCGCCGCGGGGGGGTCCTCGGCCAGGGCTGCCCTCCGCGCGCCTGTCGGGCCGCGCGGGCAGTGCCTTGGCCGCCTGCAGGCGGCGGCGAGCGAGGACCCCTCGGTGGCGCCATTTTGGAGTGGCGGCGGGCGGCGGCGGCAGCTCCGTGCCCGGTGTTTCGCTTGGGGTCTCTCCCGGTTCCCCCTCCCGCCCTGTCCCGTCCCCTCCGCCCCCGCCCGCGGCAGAATGAGTGTGGTGGAGCACGTGCGCGAGATGGCGGCCGCCGGGCTGCACTCGAACGTGCGGCTGCTCAGCGGGCTGCTCCTCACCATGAGCGGCAACAACCCGTGAGTGCCCCGCCGGCAGGGGGCGCGCGCGGGGCGCGGAGCGTGGGGGGAGCGAGGCCGCCTTTGGGCTGTCCCTGTCCCTGTCTCGGTGCTGGCTTTCCCCTGTCCCTGTCCCTGTCTCGGTGCTGGCCTTCCCCTTTCCTGTCCCTGTCCCTGTCCTGGTGCTGGCCTTCCCCTCTCCTGTCCCTGCCGGGGATGGAGACCGCCTCTGTTCGGGTATCAGCATCAGCGTCCCTTTGGGGTGCCCGCTACAACATGGGTGTCCTGGCAGAGGATCACAGACTCACCGAAGGGACCTTGAAGATTGTTTTGTTTCACCCCTCCTGCCATGGGCAGGGATGCCTTGCACTATCCCAGGTTGCTCCAAGTCCTGTCCAGCCTGGCCTTGGACACTTCCAGAGATGGGGCAGCCACAGCTTCTCTAGGCAACCTGTGCCAGGGCATCCCCACCCTCACAGGGAAGAATTTTTCCTAAAATTTAAACCTGCCCTCTGTCACTGTGAAGTCATTCCCCTTGTCCTGTCGCTCCAGGCCCTTGAAAATCTTGAAAATCTCTGTGTTTATTGTTGGCTCCCTTCAGGTCCTAGAAGGCCACAGTTGGCTCATTTGGTTTGCACACATACTAAGAGTGTTATAAAGGGGGTCTGTATAATGTAGGAATAGGGATTAGGACCAGAACGGCTGAATAAGGAGCTGGTTTGCCTTTTAAACTTGAGTCCATTCAAACAAAACTCTGTTCTGAAATCTGAACAGGCAAAATGCTCGATCCTTACCTAATAAAAGGGGAATGAATCCTAGGAGAAAGTTGGTGCAGTGTAAAGCATATTGACAACCTGTGGCTTGTTAAGGAAAGGATGGGGCAGTGGCCAAGCAGCCAAACATTGAGCTGCTGATGCTGATGAGGTGTCAGGAGTGGCTTTTGGATTTGTTTGTTTACAGATAAAAGAAATTGGTGAGATAACCCCTGTGTGAGGAGTCAGTGCTGTTACTCAATGGTCTTTCCAGTGCAATAAAGAAGCTGCAGCAGTTGCAAGTTGAAGCTAGACAAACCAAAGCTATGAATACTTTGAATCTGTAAGGTTTTGATTCTTGTGTGGCCATCTGATCTCAGCCTTTCTGTCTGCATTTCTTCTAGGGAACTGTTCTCTCCCTCTCAGAAGTACCAGCTCCTTGTCTATCATGCAGACTCCCTCTTCCATGACAAGGAATACAGGAATGCTGTCAGCAAGTACACGATGGCCTTACAGCAGAAAAAAGCCTTAAGTAAAACCTCCAAAGTCAGACCTTCTACTGGGAATGCTGCATCAACACCCCAAAGCCAGGTATTTAAGAATTGACAATGTGCTGCATAAAGTCATCACGTTCCCCCTTCCAGTTAATGTTGCTGACTCAATATTTACAGAGTCACTGAGGCTGGAAAAGATCCTTAAGACTGAGTCCCTGCCAAGTCCATCACTAACCATATCCCTGAGCATCACCTTTACATTTCTGTTAAAAACTTTTGATTGTGCATTTGTCATATGTCAAATAAACCTGACATAATAATTTAAGGTTAGTTAGTTTGCTAATATCTGTGGTGTTTTCTAATGCAAAACTTAAAATAGCTTCTGACATGAAGTTTTTCTGTATGTGTACTTCATACTTTTAATTTGAGGACAGGAACAATATGAACTAGCAGTGAGTTGCATTGTTAACTTACATGCACCAGATATTTTTCAACACAGTATAAATATTTATGAGGAAACCTTATTAAAAGTTTCACATCTGATTAAACCAACATCGTATTTAAATCTTCCATTTTTGTTTCAGTGTTTACCATCAGAAATTGAAGTGAAATACAAAATGGCTGAATGTTACACAATGCTGAAGCAAGATAAAGATGCCATTGCTATTCTTGATGGGATTCCTTCCAGGCAGAGAACTCCAAAGGTGAGTTCTGGCAGGTTTTAGTCACAAGTTCTTGGTCACTGTATCTCTAGGGCACAGCATAGTATATAGGTTTAATTGGCATTTGGTAGCATAATGTTTGGTAGTATTTCCTAATTAGAATTTAAGAATTTAATGTTAGAATTTAAAGAAAACAATGAAAAGAGTTAAATGTTTTGTGCATCTTTATTAACTTTTTGTATAGTTTGAGCAAAGCCAAATCCTTGAAAGGCTGGAGACTTTGGCAAGTAGAAGGTTTGCTAGTGCTCCATCTTTTAAAATCTTTTAATCCTTTTGAACAACAGTTTAGATAATGTTAAATATTTAGATCCCTTTGTGGTCTGCAGTGCCAAATCTGTGGAGTCTTTGCTCGCTGGCTCTGTTACTCAGAAGGGCTTAAAAGATTAACACATCAGATCAGTCAAGTATGTTTCATGTTAAATTGCCCTAAAAGTGTACATGGCTTAAACTCCAGTTAATGTCAGAATGTTTTGACCAACTTGCAGAACAGGAAAAAAAAAAGAAAATATTGAGAAAAGCAAACTTTTTGCCTATATAGACCAGTAAATGAAAGTGCTGCAGCAGAAACCAGCTGCTTGTGAGGAGCTCAGATAATTGCTGTTCTTTGGTCAATCACAGCTTCATTCAGAAGCTGAATGGAAACTTTCTCTCCCTTGCTAAGCTAATTCAAGCACTTCCATGGATACAGAGGGATTCCTGGAAGGGACTAATTAATGGATGTACAGATCCTTCTTGGCATCGTGTACGAGCACTTGCCCATCTTTTGATTTCTTTGATGCACTGTGCACGTACAAAAGAATAAAAGAATTTTATTTCTGTTCTCAGAAGGAAGCCACAGTTTTCATTTTGTACTATGTGGTGCCTTAGAGTGTTCTCAGAAATGCAGGTTATTTGTCTTCTGCCCAGAACAGAGGCAGGCAGGCTTGAAGACAGAGTTGTGACTTTTCTTAGTGATTCTTTCTCCTTCCTCACCCTTGACTGTCCTCACATTTCTGCTGTCTGCAGATCAATATGATGCTGGCAAACCTCTACAAGAAAGCAGGCCAGGAGCGCTCCTCGGTGACGAGCTACAAAGAGGTGCTGAGGCAGTGCCCCTTGGCCCTGGATGCCATCCTAGGTGAGTGTCTGCACTCTGTGAGCACTGCAGTGTTCAGCCTGTTAGAACTTTAATTACACTTCTGTAACTGTCTTGTATTTGCATGTCATACCCACATTATAGAAATTGTAACAAGCCCTGTAACCGGCTGTTTGTGCTTGTCAAGGGACGGAGTTTCTGCTCCTCAGACAATTTGTATCAAAAGCAATTTTGGGTGGCTGAGATTGATGTATGAACCCCTCTAAACAGGCTTGCTCTCGCTGTCGGTGAAGGGAGCAGAAGTGGCCTCCATGACCATCAACATCATCCAGAGCATTCCCAACTTGGATTGGCTCTCTGTGTGGATCAAGGCATATGCCTTTGTGCATACTGGAGACAACACCAGAGCAATCAACACCATTTGGTAAGAGTTGAAAGAGCATGGTGCAATCAAATCACAAATAAATTCTTATATATTATGATATTCAAAATGTCATTCATAAATAATGGGCATTTTTTCCCCTTTAAGCTCTTTAGAGAAGAAGTCGTTGCTGAGGGATAATGTGGACTTGCTGGGGAGCTTAGCAGACCTGTACTTCAGAGCTGGAGATAATAAAAACTCCATTCTAAAATTTGAACAAGCACAAATGCTGGATCCTTACCTAATAAAAGGTGAGTAAATCCTAAATCCTGAGAGAAGGTTGACCTGAAGAGTAACAGCTCCATGCAGTGGAATATTGTATATTGTTTACCCAGCATTCGGTTCAGAATTGACATTGAATGAAACTGCATGTCTTGACCCCTTCCAGGTAGTTGCACAGTTTAAAGTAGGTGTTGGTGGTTTTTGTGGCTTCTTTTTCTTGTGAATGAAGTTTCCATTTCCTGAGGACTGATCCCCCACCGTGTCTCTTTAGGAATGGATGTCTATGGTTATTTATTGGCACGTGAGGGCCGGCTGGAGGATGTGGAGAACTTGGGCTGCCGGCTCTTCAATATTTCTGACCAGCATGCAGAGCCCTGGGTGGTATCTGGGTGAGTTGTTTGGTTTCCTTTCTCACCTCAGCTCTGGATTTGCTGAATGTAGTGGGTTACAGCTGACACGGTGGGTTCAGCTTGTTTTGTTCAGAAGGTGCTTTTATTTCCTGTCTGTTCCATTCTTGAGTAACTTGTATTAACTCTGTAAATATCTATAGTGTTTGTTTTCTGTATGTTTGAGTTGCACACCTGTGCAATACCAGCAATATATTAAACAGTTTTAATATTTATATTGAGGTTTTAAACATTTCTGAAGAAGTTTTTTTCCTTAACTTCAAATGCAAGAAATTCAAAACCCCCATGACTGTGCGCAGGCACCGCAGGCAGTGCACATTTACAATCCCTCTCCTTTCTCTGTAGGTGTCACAGTTTCTACAGCAAACGATACTCCCGTGCCTTATACTTGGGAGCCAAAGCCATCCAGCTGAACAGCAACAGTGTCCAAGCGCTGCTGCTGAAGGGGGCGGCTCTGCGCAACATGGGCCGGGTGCAGGAGGCCATCATCCACTTCCGGGAAGCCATCCGCCTGGCGCCCTGCCGCCTCGACTGCTACGAGGGTGAGCCACGGGCAGCTGCTCACAGCTGCTCCCTGGGAGGGTTGGTGTCCTGCTGGTGATGAATCAAGGGAATGGACAGCAGTTCTGCCCTCCTGTTGGCTTTCTAGTAAATTATTATTATCCCAAAAATGATGTGAGCTGGTGAGGGGTGCGAGAGAAGGCGTGGGTTTGTAAGAATGATTTTCAAGAAAGGGGTTTTCTTGGTTTTTGTTTTGTTTAATCTGGATGTAAACAAACTTGGGTGTTTTGAGCAGCTCACTTTTGGATGATGACGTTAACTGATGGTTGTTTTGTCGTACTTGTTTAAATATTTAAATCTTGTTGATCTCAATGGCAGTTTCAAGTAGTGAAGTGTTAATTATCTCAGTATTGGAATTAGACAAAAACATAAGATTAGGTGTACTTAGGGTTGAGGGGTTTTTTTCAGTGCCTGACCATTAATAAACATCAAGTCAATTATCCGTAGAATGAGTATGTTGGCATGCATAGATTCACTTTCTCAACTGCAATTTATATTTGCTTATTGGAGTGTCAGCTGTTCAGTGCTACTAAGTGCAAATAATAGTGGAGGGGTGAGTGCCTGTGGTGCTGACTCAAGCCCTGAAGTGTTTCCATCTGACATCACCAGGTCTCATCGAGTGTTACCTGGCATCCAACAGCATCCGTGAAGCCATGGTGATGGCAAACAACGTGTACAAAACCCTGGGGGCAAACGCACAGACCCTCACCCTGCTGGCCACAGTCTGCCTGGAGGACCCAGTCACGCAGGAAAAAGCAAAAACATTGCTGGATAAAGCTCTCACACAAAGACCTGACTATATTAAAGCTGTGGTAAAGAAAGCAGAACTTCTCAGTAAGTTCGTTTTTCCCCCGTGTTGGTTTGTTTAAAGATACCCTTGTACATGGAAGGGTGTTCTGGAGCCACATCCATGTGAAGGATGTAACAGTGATGATACAGTCCAGGGGTTTATCAGTTCTGTCCTGAAGGAAAAATCACAGGAATCTATTGCATCCAGCAGCTGATATTACATTTAAAGCAATTGCAAACAAAATGTTTTGACTTCAAAGTAGATGTAATTGTAACTGTAACAGCTGTGGCAACAAAAAATTGTTTAGAGTTAATCTTGCAAGAAGCAGAGCATTGCTGTCCTTGATGACAGTTCTGGGGGGACAAACAAACAGCCTTGTGATGGGAAGACTGTGAACACTGTGACTTTTTATAGATTTGTCTCAACTATTGATTAAAACAGTAGTGTTGCCTGTGAACAGGTAGGGAGCAGAAGTATGAAGATGGGATTGCCCTGCTGAGGAATGCCCTGGCCAACCAGAGTGACTGTGTCCTGCACCGCATCCTGGGGGACTTCCTGGTGGCTGTCAACGAGTACCAGGAAGCCATGGACCAGTACAGCATAGCCCTGAGGTAAAGCACACCCTGAGGCTGCAGGAGGTTTATAAGAACCAATAATCAGTAAAAAGATAAGCTACTAATTGATTAGGATGAGAAACAGAGGTGGCTTTGTATCATTCTCCCTTAAAACAAGCAAAACCACACAAATGACACCCTGGTCATGAATTGGTTGGTCTTAAGACTTCTAACTGAGAATGCAAAATGTAGGGACTGTGTTAATGCTAAATATGTCACTAGGCTTGTGATTCCTTGACTAACAAAAGGATTAAGGCATGGAATTATTTATGGTTACTAATTATTTTATAGTCACTAATTATTTTATAGTCAGACTTTATGATCCATTCCTTTACACTAGAAAGTGCATATAAAAATGAGCTGTTCGATAAATTTAAGTAGTATGATTCAACTTAACATAATCTAAATGCTATTTTAGGGTGTTGCTTTGTTAAATATTCCCATGTTTTGATTGCAACATCTTCAACTTGCCTTAAACCCAGCACATTATGTCCGCTGCAAACTTGCATAGCTTAAATGGGTCAGCTGGTTTTTGCCTGCATAGATTATATTTAGTCAGAGTCATTTACATTTTTACTGCTTTCATGTTACTTTATAATTAGTATTGTTGGGAGAAGTGACTAAGTTTTCTGGAAGAGTGGGATGTTTAGATAAACGTGTTCTTGGGGATCAGAACTGTTTTATAAAGAGATTGAAGACTCAATGTTACAGCAGCTCAAGAGGAAGTTGCATCATCATCTAAAATAAGCTTCCTGATGATGTTAAACAGGAAATGCAGACAACAGGATGAGATTTTATTGTTACTCTGAGGCCACAAAGAGAAAAAGTTTCAAGACAATGCTTTGTTTTTCTTCCTTTCTTCAGTTTGGATCCAAATGATCAGAAGTCACTGGAAGGATTGCAGAAAATGGAAAAAGAGGAAAGTCCAACAGATGCCACCCAGGAAGAAGATGTGGATGACATGGAGGGAAGTGGAGAAGAGGGGGACTTGGAAGGCAGTGACAGTGAAGCAGCTCAGTGGGCAGATCAAGAGCAGTGGTTTGGGATGCAGTAAAAGCCTCCTGCTGCTTGGTTTGAACACACCACTAAGGCCACTCTTCTTAGAAGAACAGAAACTATGATTTGTTTCCAGTAACAAAGGACATTTTTTTGTTTGTTTTTTAATAGACTCTGAAACCAATTAATAGTTCTGTGCATCTCAATACTGTGGAGATTCCTGATGCTTCTTTATTTATTAAGTGTAAGGGACTAACTGCATCCGAGGTTATTTTGCAACTTTCATTTTGAAAAGTTCCTGCTAAAACTAAAACCATCAGAATCTGAGGTGTGCAATGAGCCTGTTTGTGATGAAAACAATGTCTGAGTTCTGTCCAAGGCTGAGTGTGCTTGGGCAAGTTGTAAATACAGTAGTTTGTACTCCTTTGTGGGAAAGGTCTTGCTCATTTGTGTGCAGCCATTTGAGTCTGGGGAAGCTACTTGAGTGTGGCTGAAAACAGCACTTTTCCTTTGCTGTGTTTGTTGAATTAATTTGTCTTTTTCTAGGGCATTACCTGTGCTGTCCAGGATAAATTTGGGACAATAGGCAACTTGGACTTGCAGGACACTTTTTGTAGCTGACTGATTTCTCTGTGTACAGAATTGAGCCAGTGGTGGAGAATTAAAGCAATTTCTTCAACCCTTACTAAACCCTGCAATCACTCAAAGTCTGTACATGAGCATTTATTTTAAAATATAGTTTAGTTTTATTTCAGTATGTTCCTGGAAGGTTTTGCAGCAGTGACTCAAAGCACTTTACATTCTGTGTACAGCACTGACATTTAAAATGCTATAAAAAGAATTCATCCCTCTTCCCTTGCACTGCTGGAGAAATGTTAAATTTTGCAAATACACATATTGTCTTGTTTTTTTCCATGTTTATATACTTCCTGTTTTTGTCAGGTAATTTTTGAATTAATATCTTTTCCCTTCACCTTTTGAAGCAAAATTGCTTCATGTACAAATTCCCAACCTCAGCATTTCAAGGGTGAACTGCTTTGGGTGATCTAGAAACTGTTTCAGTTCTGTGGGCTTGATGTGTGGGAAGAGGAATTACTTATTTTTCTTACAGTTCTGATTTCCTTAGTCTTTACCAAAGTGTGGTTTCTTAATCTTTATATCAAGAGTTTAATTCTTCTTGCATTTACTTTGTTGCCACAGGTACGCTGGAGCACACAGACTTTTTAGAAACCTAAACAATTAGTTTTGAGTAACATCTACAGGAAAAAAATGGCTGTTTGTTACAAATTCGTGATATGGAAAAGAAGCTTCTCCCTGAAAGGCAGATAAGAGTAAAATACCTCTCTGTGATGTTGTATCAAAAATGCTCAACAAAAGAGGCAGATTATTGTCTGTTTTGGAAATACTCTGGTATGTCATGGCTTACAGAGGAGGAGTCCAATAGTTCATCCACTTAAGAAAAGAAAACAGCTGCTTGTCTGTTCTCTCTGGAATTCTGTGGGCTTTAGAGTTTCCAAAATACCAAACTGAGTT
This sequence comes from Sturnus vulgaris, assembly GCF_052056855.1. Classification (NCBI taxonomy): domain Eukaryota; kingdom Metazoa; phylum Chordata; class Aves; order Passeriformes; family Sturnidae; genus Sturnus; species Sturnus vulgaris. Next base: position 2,692,741 of record NC_142261.1, read on the forward strand.
ATGGTTATTTGAAGGTGATAGGGGAAGAACAGCAAAGCAAAGCTGTCGTGGCAGTTGAGTTGGCAAAAGCTGCTCCTGCTCTTCCAGTAAAGCAGATCCACCAAATGTGTGCATCTCAGGAGAGCAAATATTTCATTAATGGCTTTCTGATAGATGAGAGGCCTCGTCCTGTTCATCTCTTTGCCATTGCTGTGGGATGCAGTGAATGGATTTCAGCTCATCACATGTCTCATAACAGGAAAAACGTGCAAGCATATTCAAAGCATCTGTTTTTATATAAAAAAACTGCTTTCTCCTCACACTCAGCATTCCCCAGACATATTCTGCAGCTGAAAGCTGGGTAGCTGCATTAACTTTCTAGTTGTATTCCAAACTTCTGCTGTGGATGAAAATTGAGTTGTTTGTGTTACTAAATCAAAAGACAGGATACATTTAATTGTGATGAGAAGCATATGAGGTATGTGATGTCTTTTTCAGCCATTTCATTCTAATGGTTCCTTTGAATAGGTCGTTCATTTCAGGTGGAAACCACTGGCTTTACACATTTCTCTGAAATATTTTTGTAGAAGAGGAAACTGGAGAGCCACAGTTCTGTTGAAACCATTCTGTGGTGTGTTTGTAGATAATCTGATAATCTGCTTTTAGAACAGGCAGGAAACTAAAACTACTTAAAGATGAGTCCTTAGGTGCAGCTTGAGCAAACAAGTGCAGGCACACCTCAGAACACCTTGAGATGGCTGTCAAAAATGATTTGTATCCTCACAGCTTTGGTTTTCTGAGACCTTGGTTCCTTACTGCAAAGGAGGAGTTGTGAGAGTCTGCAGATGAAGCCTGGTGAGTAGCTGATGTGTTGGGGTTACACAGCTCTCTGTGATCTTTGCTGAGTTGCACTGTGCCTGTGGAACTTGGAGGTGCCATACATGTTGAGATTGTATAGAGAGATATATTTAGCCCTCAGAATTCTAGAGGGATCCTGCTTGCCTGTTAATGAGCCTTCATTATTGCTTTAATTTTAGAATGTGATCTCTGGTTCTGCAGAGGTCTGGTACTCTCCAGTGCAGTTACAGGCATTTAGTTCAGGGAATATAACAATTAGCCCTTAATGAGCAGCTGACCTCATTCCCTCCCTCAATCACATGCTCTGCACCCGAGAAGAAAAGATCACAAAGCCAAGAACTGAAGTTCAGACTGTAAGATCAGTGATGGAAGTGAAACAGTTTGGACATGAGGCAAGAAATCTTTTGCCATCCAGTTGTGCTGTAGTGTTGATGTGTCTGAGGTGCTGGTCTGGGGCTGGGTTTACCTGAAATCCTTGAATTTAAATCACATATTTCATTACTAATGTCTAATTCTTTCCTACTTTGACAAGAAGTGATGGGAAAGGGACAGAATTTCTTCAGACTGTACATAGACTTGGCAAGGGCTAAAAGGCTGAATTTACCAGAGTTTAAAAGCAGCACACATTCATGGTGTGGTTAGAAATTGCCTAAATAATGCATTTACTCCTGTCATGTGCTGATAACACCTGCAATACTGGCAGTGTTTCTGATTCTGAAGATTTCTAGATCATGGGAATTCTGGAATTGTGAAGCAGAAATAAAAGAGGGACTGAGGACTGCTGGCCAATATCAGTGATCTCTATTGAATCGAGGTCCTTCTGCTGCTGCTGCTGCTGATTACAGAGAGATTTTTTATTAACTAGGACTTTCCCCCCCTCCTTTCAGTAACTGTCTTCCTCATTAAGCCTCCTTTTGTGGTGATTCTTCCCTTCTTGCTTTTCAGGAGCTCAGTGATGTGGAAACTGATCCATCCAGGGCAGAAGCAGACAGGATTTCTGATTCAGCAAACCTTATTCCCTCAATTAGATCTCAGTGGTAAGGAAATCTCAAAGGCTGTGTCTGCTATTGTTGTTCCAAGTTACACAAACATACCACAACCAAATGCATTTAAAACCCCCAGATCTGCAGTCTCCATGGGTCTTAAATTTAGTGACCTTAGGAGGGCTTAAACTCAGTATAAACCTATGATTTCAAACTAAATAGCCTTAGTTGGTTAAAATGTCTTTGGAAGCTGGTTAAGAGGAAGCAAGGACGTATAGAAGACTGGGTGTTTGGGGAGCAAATAAATAATAAAATACAGTTACTTTGGTGCAAAGAACTTAGGGAAAAAATAAAATGTTCACCTGGGGAACTTCAGTGTAACAAATATTAAGAAAATCCCTTTGTCCAGTCCATGGCTATCACTTGATGTAACAACAAAATAGAATAATCTGTGTTTTCACTCACTGGCTTGAGCCTGGCTTTGCTTTGCAAAGTCTGGGATACGAACGTGGGTCCACAGTGGATGTTTACTCTGTACAAGTCTCCCTTTCCAAGAGCTTCCAGAGGGGCAAAGGACTTTGTGAGTTTGAGGATCAGATTCCTTTTGTTCCCCTACCATCCCATCAAAACAGCAGTGTGGCAAATAGGGTGATGGTTTGGGGTAAAATCCTGGAGCCTGATAAATCTAAAGTGTTCTCTGCACTTCCATGTGGGTAAACTGTTGGTATGAAATTTTTTAGAAGACCTCTTCAGGTGCTCAGAGCTTCTTTTATTTCTCACCCACTCTCCTGGGGGTGGATGTGGGCTCTAATCATACTCAAATTCACCTCTAGGTAAAAATAGGGATATTTCCTGCCCTCTCTATTTAGAGTTTAATGTAATATATCCATAATGCCTCATAACTTGAGCTGTGGGGAGCGTTCTTTGCTCTGTGCTGTCAGTGGGCTCATCTCTGTGGAGCTGGGGGTTTGCATGGAGAAGAGGAGGAGGAGGAGGGGGCAGATGAAGCTGTTTATTTCAGCATCTCTTACCACATATTCTTGCACGGAGCACCTTGGCAACCCACTGAGCATCACGTTCTCCTCACATGGCTGTACTCCGGCTGGGGGACTCATTCCGCTTAAACTCGCAGATCATCATTTAAAGAAATGTTTAAAAGTGAGGTGTGAGTTGGTGTGAGTTTGCCGAGGAATGCTCCTCGCTGTGACAGCAGCACGAGCTGGGTGCTGAAGAACGACTTCCCATCACTGCTGAGCTTTGCTTTTGGCACCGCTGCTGGGGACGATTTCCACACGCAGAACAAAGGGGCAGGAGAGCAGCACTCGGGCGTGTGGGTACAACAGCGATGGGCAGTGTGAGAAACGCCCCGTCCTCCCAGCCAGCCCGGGGCTGTGAAAGGCAAGAGATGCTGGTGGTGCCCTGGCCAAGCGCTGCGGCGCCGAGCTCAGGTGTCCGTGAGGAGCCGAGGGAGCCCCGCAGCGGGAGGGGCGGCGCTGACAGCGCTGGCCGCGTGTGCCAAGGCCCGGCTCTAAATCCGCCTGCGGGAAGAGCTGCAGGGCAGATAAAGGAGTGCGGAGCCGGGCTCTGACAGCCCCGGGCCGAGCAGCAGAGCTCAGCCTGCCCAGCACAGCACTACCATAGTAGGAAGCAGCCACCAATCCCAATGCGTTACCGCGCCCTCCACCACCCTACAGAGCTGCCCGACCATGGAATTCGACCCTTGTATTTTTAAACCTCGCACTGCTGCCTTTGAAGGGTCTCAGACGTGTCACCTCATTTGGATAACGCTGTTTGCCAGCAGGGTGCTGCTATCAGGGGCTGGAGGCTAAGAGGCATTACATTTAATGTAAAACACATTCCTAAGTTGTCTCTTATTCCAAACAAAATCTGGTGTTTGGGCTTTGGAGCAGAGCATTACAGGACACTTGGAAATTCCAGCTTTTACCCTGGGAGTGCTTTAGCCTTGCCCAGCAGCAGCCTTGTGAGCTCATGGCAGAACAGCCCAAACTGCCGAGCACTCCCAGCAGGAGGCTGGTCGTGTGGTTTGGAGCAAACACATTTGGCTCATCTTCCTTTTGCCTGCAGAAAGGAGCTACTTTAGGCTGGGGCAATTTAGAAAATAGAAAAGGACAAAAAAAAAAATAAAGATGTAGTTGGGAAAGAATTGTTTATTTTACGTTTCTCAGAGGGATTTTACAAACAATGGAGCATTTTAAAAAAACTGAGTGATCAAAGTACTTGACAGTGTCCCTTAAACACACACACAAGCCCCTGGACAGAGGAAATCACACCAGCGAGGAGGTCAATACTGCCGAGGAGCAGCTGCATCTGCATAGTTCTAGGAGGAAAGATTGCAATGGTGTTGGTGCTAAAAAGTGTCATCCTGGCATTAAAATAAGAGAGCACTGCAGTGCCTGAGCACGGACCTGCAGGAAACAAAGTGCATCAAATAACACGCCGAGTACGTATTGTAGAATAAATTTATTTACCTGATACAAATGAAACTAGGTGTGATGCTCCTTACTGTCAGCATGTCAATAGACAATTGATCTTATTTACAACTTCTAAAGGTCACACATGCAGCTGTGGGAACTGGCTACGTCGTCGTTGCTTTTTAGATAAATGCATCACGATATTTTGTATTGCACCAACATCTGTCTTACTGCCTTAAGATTTAAATAAGTTACATTACAGTGCAAAAGAGGTTGATTTGCACAGATGATAAAAAAATCCAACGTTATGAAGTGGAGGCTTACGGTTTAACATTCATCTGTAATCGTTTCCATGGATTTATAAATAGGAGAGCATTGTACAGAAGCTGTTGGAGTAGGATGTTTGGATGATACAATACAGAGAGAGATCCGTCTACAACCCAAGGCATGCATTATCTGATATTGTACATTGTATAAACTGACATTTTACATACAGGAATATGGAAATTGGCTGACAGCTCTGCAATTCTTGTTCAAGGATAACCAAACTCTTCTCCATGCAGCACAGAAACCCAACTTCTCTGGAGAGAGTTCCGACTTGGTAAGCTATATTGCACGTTTGTACATCTGTATCATGAAGTCCTAATGGTACCACACATTTCTTCCACAGAGAACACAATGAGTTTTGTTTTTAGGGAAAGCAAAGAATCTTTACACGATACATGCAGAAGTTTTGGTAGATGTGTTGCTAAAAACACATGCACGCAACAAAACAACCTTACATTTCTGCAAAATTGTTTAGGAAGCGATTACTCCAGTATTGCTGAAAAGGAAAGAAAGAAAAGGCATCAGTTAATGAAAGGATGAATGCTAAGTATCATTATACAAGCAAGACTAAGATCAACAGTGACAGAAGAAAGAATGTTAAGTTTGGTAACTGGCTGCTCTGTCATTGAAGGGACACTCTCAGGTTACTTTGTTCTTGAAGCTCAGAATCCTCTGGATTAAGGCTCAGCTCCCTCGATTATCAGCAGAGCCAGCACTTCCTACTCAAGACTGCAGTGAAAAACAATTAAGACATGTTTAATTAGCTTTTGCCTTTCTCTGCCTGACCAGTGGCAACAGACAATTCTCACTTTGGAATTTTGACTTTCAAGTTCCATACTAAGCACTTGATTTTTTAATTGAGGCATTATGGCAAGTTTGGCCCCAAAGTGACCTAACAATGTCCCTTTTCCAAGCCAGGCAGCTTGTTCTGGGAAGCAGTAGGAAAGCTTTGAAGAAGTCATTAAACTACATGGATTAATGTGTAGGCAAAGGGTAGAGTACAACGTCCTAAAGCTCCTGCTGTACTTCACCCCTACACAGCATAAGGTCAGCCTTGTGTCTGGAGAGACTGCTCTGAGTCCCTACAGCTCCAGGGAAGCTCTTCCAAACACTGCTTCAACACTAAAATTTGGGCTCTCCTGCTAAGATTTGAAAATGCATATTAATGCAATTAAGGATGTAATTAGCAGAGATTAGGGAAACAGTTAATGGTTAGAAGTGTAAAAAAGTAAACAAGACAGGTGCAAGAGACAGACGACTCTATTGGTTTTACCTCCCTCCAGCTCAGCAAATTCAGCCCCTTGGGCTGTGTACCATCAACTCTGGGCTCGAGCTGTGTCTCAGGCTGGCACTGCTGTACTGCATTCTATCATCAGATTAAAAACTCAGTTTCGTACCAGGAACCTCCCCAACAGCCTCGCTACCAACACAAGCCTCGGAGCACTTTGACAGACCAGTAGAAATGTTTTTCTGCAGCCTTTTTCATACTCATTTATTTGCAATAACGTTTTGGGAAACCAAGTATGAACTATTTTTATTGCTCGGATGCCAGCAAGAAGGAGCAGCTCATTGTGTAGCTCAGCACTTTGGATTGCTCACGTGTGAAAGCAGAGAGAGCCCAAGGCACTGCAAAGACAAAAGCTCCTGTCTAAAAATCCAATGCATGACTGCAGCTGCCTGAGCATCCTCCTTGCTACAGAACACAGGATTCAGGAGGAGCTGCTCTCCTTCCAAACCCCAGTGGGTTTCCAGCACAAGCCAATATCCTTCCTGGTGTTGCCAGCATAAGGCAGCATCAATCAAACGATTGATCCTGGTCTTACACACCCCTCTCACAGTAGAGAATAAGCAGTGATGTGTGAGGGCACCAAGGAATCCAGAAAACAGCAGAGATGAAAAAGCTCGGTGAGATGGGAGCAAAGAGAAACAAAAAATATGAAGTTACTTTGTAAGAATGGAGTGGGAGATCAAGCCTGGGGAATTCTGAGTCCTGCTTGAACGAGGGCTGCTGTTTTTATGTTCTCTGGTCTAACATGGTTCAATAAGGAGGTACCTTCTTCAACCCCAGCACTGGGGAGGTTGGAGAGGAAATATTTGGGACAAACAAATGAGTTTTGACTTTGAGATGTTGGCAAATGAGTCTGTCTTGAAAAGTTCTCCCTTCCTGGCTTTTCCAGCTGGAAAGACTGAGGCTGAAAGATGACAGGATCTATACAGCTAAGGATAAACACTTTAGTTCAGACATTTCCTGCAGAAATTACAAATTTTGCACCGCAGTTCTGTACTTTGACAGAAAAGCCCTCAGCTCCTTGGGCTCCTCCTGCAGCCTCCCCCACCTCGCCCAGCTGCCAGAGCTGAAGCCCAGACCCAGCACTCCAGCTCCAGGATCACAAGGATGTGATTCCAGGGCAGGATGCTTCACTGCCCAGGAGGAAGCTCATGGCAGATCTGGACATTCCAATCCCTACCAGCCAAGGGTGGGATTTACAGCACCTGGAAAACAGAAGTCCTGAAAGCTCAGCTGCCATCCAACCTGAAATCTGCAGCTGCTGATCTTGGGGAACCCTATGGCTCCATTTCTGCAGGGAAACTTGGACAAGACTGGGAGAAATAGAAGAAAATCAGGGCAGATGAAGATTGCTTGGGCTCTGTAGGAGCACCCTGTAAAACCTGACTGTTCCTGTAAGCTCAGGAGCCTGTAGGGATGGATCCCAAAATCTCCATTTGCCCACCACTCATCCAGATTTCAAGGCAAAGTCCTAGAAACACAAAGCCCTACCCCAAGTGCCTCCGAGACAGTGGCATAAATGAACTCTCAGATCTCTATGGAAATTCATGACAAGCAGCAAGATTCATCTTCAACACTGACAGATCCAACAGAGAAGGTGGTGAATTCTGAGTATTCTGAATTCTGCTCACTGACAGTCATTTTCCCCTTCAGCTTCTTAAGAGAGGGGGGGAAAAGGGGGTGTATAGAAGGATTATTGGGCATAAAAGACAGGAATAAGATTGTACAAGAAGCAGAATTATTCATGGTAGCAACCAGACACGTAGCTCTAAAAAGGCCACCACACAGTGCTCTGAGGTTCAGCAGAACCCATCTTCAAGGATTCAGTGGCACTCCTGTCCTGGAAATGTCTGTCAATAGCAGTGGGAGCACACAGAACTAAGCTGCTAATTTGTTTCCAGCAAATAACACACTGGTACACACTTTGATCTCAAGGAATCCTACATCACAGGAACTATTTATTATTTTTTGTTTCAAGAAATAGGGATGAGTCTTATGCTGCTCATTTGTTATTGATACAGCAAAAGGCCAGTGCAGGCCAATGGTTTTGTGTAATGCAAAACCTTAAGTTTGGCTCTTCCACACTAAAAAAGGGCATTTGAGGGGATTTGAATGCTCACAGTTTGGCAACACACCTGCTACATCATCAGGTCAGCTCCTCTGAGCCACTTCAAGTCAGAGTCTCCATAAACAAAGTATCACAATGCAGTGGAATTTCTGGTCCATGTTCTGAGGGAACATCTCTCCACTTGAGAGCTTAAACCTAGAGAATTATGTGTGCTTGCTGGATTCCAGCTGGCACCAAGAGAACATAGCCTGGAACTATCCTTCCCCTCGAAGAGGGATCACAAAGCTGTTTGAATTTGGTTACTAAAGCAGACTGAGCCAGCACAAGATAACAGCACCTGCTGATCTACAGACACAGTGACCCCAGGGCAGGATTCAAAGACTGCCCTGTTAAGCTGAGACTCTTCTTTTGCCTTCTCAGATGGCAAGTGACAAATAATGAGCTGGTTTTGCCAGGAGCAGCACCTGCCCTTTGAGCAATGCAGGGACCTGGGAAGGGTGCTCAGCTCTGAGGGGCAGCCTCTGTTTCAGAGCAGGGAAAAGCTTTGGACTAAACCAGCACCTGACCATGAGTACCAGAGAGTTTTGGACACTAAACATTCATGTTAACAGCTGTCAGGGTCTTAAGTTACAGATTTTGCTGATTTTATCTCAAACTTAAGACCAAAAGCTGTAAGACCTTGGGGCACTAAGGCTCCCAGGTGCTATAAAAAAAGACCCTAAAATACACTAAACCAAAAGCAAGTGCTTTGCCTTTGGAATCAGTAATTTGAGCTTCAGACCACAAAACGAGAGTCTAAAGTGGTGATAATAATGTAGCACAGCAGAGTTTGACAAAACACAGCATGGGAATGAAGGAAATTACTATTTATTCTTCAACATGTATACAGCATATGCTATTTTACAGCAAGTCACCACTGGCAGGGTGAAATGGAAGAAAAATACTCACTTTAGTCGATGAAAGTTGGAAGGCATTGGAGAAAAACACCACAGTTAGGACTGTTAATGACTTACACATTGTTGATACAGGACTGAATTTGAAAACATGCTTTAACATTTACCGTAATAATGAAGGTGGTTAGTGCCACATTAAAATAAAAATAGTTCTATACAATATGTTCAATTTGGTCATGTGCTATTTACAGATTTTACAAAAAACACACACGAGCTTGTTACTTCAAGTAGGCTAACAACAGGCCAGCAGAGTAACTCCATGTATACAACTGAGCATTAGTGCCCTAAGTGTAGGAAATCCAATTTCTAGCTATGCAGTGCAAGTTTGTTTTTTTCAGGTCTCATTGCTAATTTTGATCTTAAAGGGGGAGAAAAAAAAAAGAAATAAAAATAAAGGCTCTGACACGTGTAAAAAAAAGGTATCAAACCCCAACTTAAACCCTCTTCTGAATTGAAACAGATTGTGTGTTAAAAAGGCTTTAGATTTAAAGAGACAGAAGTGGCCCTCCCTATCCCTGCATAATGGGCAACACTGGCAAAGTAAGGTCTTTTACAATAAAATACAATAGACAAATAAATAATCCTTAAAAAAAAAACCAACCCTATGTGTGTGGAGAGTATGGAAGAACCCCAGCAGGCTGCACCTGGAATGGTATTTTCTGCACGAGCAAGATCAGGCATACCTCATACAGAAAGTGGTGTAAACAAGGACAGTCAAGAACCGAGAGTGAGGGGAGAGGGGACCGAGAAGAAATCCTGACCCAGGGAGCAGGACTCTCTACCCAGTGCAGAAAGTTCTGCTCGTGAACAAAACCTGACTTTATGACAAATTAAGTTTGGATGATCATGCAGAAGACAAACAGTTACATGCTTTTTTAGTTTTAGACAACACACATTCATTCCCTAAAATCTGCTGCCAATTTAGTTTGATAGTGTCCGCTGGCTCAAAAAAAATTTACTTTTTTTTACATGATGAATAGACTATTGAACAGAACACTGTACATGCTTTTCATCTACAAAAAAATATTTGCATAAAATAGTGTTAGTTCTCTGTACATGTCAATGGACACTTTAACTGTGTATAAAAGAGGAATATATTGCCCCCACTGAAGTCAGAAAAAACAAAAAACCAAAATCTAGATTATGAAACCTCCATCACCGGCAAATATGTTCATGTGAAAATTCAGCAGAAATAGACAGTTGCTCTAAACAATAAAAAAATTAATTTAAACTTTTTTTTTTTTTCCTTTGAATGTAAAACTCGTCACCATGTCAGTCAAGACCAGAACATATCACTAAAGTTAGTGTCTGTGCTGTAAAGCCAGATAACCAGGGGCATAGTAATGAACACAAACGGCCAGGAAACTCCTTCGGTGCATGCTGACAGAGCACAGGGTTTGGTGGCAGGCCGCACACTATCATCTTTACCAGGTTCCAGGTAGTTACGGGCCACATATTTAAGTGTTTCATCCAGCAGAATGACAGGGAGGGAGATTTTCAATACCATCAGCCACTGCGTCACGTTGAGAGGTGTGATCTGGAAGATAATCTGAAAGAAAAGCCAGGGGTTACCAAGCTCCCCCTCCAGCCCTGGCCTCGAGCCCCACACAAGGTTTTGCTCTGCCTGGAAGTTCAGGGGTGGGGGTAAGGTGTGAGCACTTACTGGCAGTGGTTCCACATAAAGGATAAGGAAGTGGAGGGACATGGACAAGCAAATGGCCCCCACCAGCCAGATGTTCTCCCACGGGGGCATCCTCATCAGGGACTGGTTTTCTGACAGGCTGCAACAGAAACAGGGCTCATGTGCCACTGCAACACCCACAGGAAGCTCTGAGAACCACAAAGCAGCCTGGCACAGCACAGGGATCCCAGGCAGGAAACAGCCCAGCACACGGTTTGGATGCTGCAAATTCAAACTGGCCTGGAAGTCAGCAGAGCAGCCAGCACCAGCCCCAGGTCTGTTCTTGAAAGTCTCAAGTGTTCTGCTCGTTCCTGACCTAAGTCTGTTCTTCTCACTATGACCCAAAAATCCTCTCCATGGGAGGGACAGAGAAGTGTGGACATGGCAGCCTAAGAGAGAATCCCCATGAGTCTAGCAGGGCCCCAAGTGCACCCACTGAAGGACTGACAGAGGGTCAAGAACTTGCACCTTCATAATGCTGGCTCTTGATTCCATCTGCATTTAGGCTGTGCTGGAGAAGAGCAGCAGATGTAGAGCAGTATCTTTATGTAGGACTACCCCAGTGCACTTGTATTTCAAGTTTATTTGTTTTTAAATTAACTGACCTCTAAGCTATTTGAAGAAAAATACCCTTGACATTGTGCTATTTAGTGGTTTCCATTTATAATCTAATATTAATTGGCTAAACCCACACTCCCTTAGGGCAGGAAAAACTATTTTCCATATCTTCAGCATTCTTATTTTAGTTCTCCTTGATATCACTTTATACCAACATAGTAGGGATAATCTGATTGATTAAGCTTAGATTAAAAATAATGGAAAATATTTCAGTTGCTTGTGCTTAGTAAAATACCAGAGTGAATTGGCAGACTTAAAAATACACCTTATGATAAGAGATCTCCAGTGTTATCTAAGAGTCAGTTTGTTTGCACTACCAGAACTCGGAAGGGAAGTGTGACTCACTCTTCATTAGCTGAGCTGTCCACCAAGGATCAAATTGCACAAAAAGCAGGATTTTGGATAAGCTGTGCTTGGCTTCCCTTTTGGGACATACGAACCTGTTGAGAGCATTGCACATCTCTATGGTGACGAGCACAGACAGAGCCATTGTCATCGGATACGGGGACTCAAACACCACACAGTCCACCCCGAAGAAGTCTGGATTGTCCTCCTTGCACTGCAGAAAATGGCTCTGCAACAGAACACAGTCAACTCACTTCCACAGATTGTTAACTTTTAAAAATGTAAAACATGCAACTAGGAAAAAATCAGTATTATAGAAAGTATATAGTATATATGTGACTCCTAAAACCAGTGTTTACAAACTTTTACCTCTTTAGGCTTTTGCTTACAAGACAATAATTTGTCCTTCAAATTGTTAGAAGCTCAGGTATCCCACCTCCGAGCTTTGCTGTCGAGACTAATTAATCATGATCAAGTTTTACAGGAACAAGTCTGAAAATGTTTAGTTATATAAATTCCTGTAACCTACCACGTTTGTACAGTCATTTCAAGTATGAAAGAAGCAGGAACCTCCCCTCTCCCCCCAAAGATATTAAACTGAGCAAATACCAGCTGGTAAAAGGAAACTTTTGGACCACCATCAGCAGCAATAAACCACCAAGCAGCAGCACCCACTGTGGCAGCACCAACGTAACCTGCAAGGAAACAAAGAGCTTTTCTCAGCGCTGTGAACTGTGTGCAAGATGAGACCTCGCTTGCCACACTTGAACTCTGGCCTCAAGACTTCCAATACTGAAAAAAAAACAAAACCAGGCTGTAATTCATGTCTTAAGGAAAAAAAAAAGCCATCAGTACTTACATCCAATAGCCAGGTAACGGAAGAAGAGCCACCCACTGATCAGGGGCTCCTTGGGGTTGCGTGGTGGCTTGTTCATGATATCGAGATCAGGAGGGTTAAAGCCCAGGGCAGTGGCAGGGAGACCATCTGTCACAAGGTTCACCCACAGCAGCTGAACAGGAATTAGAGCTTCAGGAAAACCCAGGGCAGCAGTCAAGAAGATACTACAAAGAAACCCACCAGTTATAAGCTTATTCTTGTGCATGTCAGTAATGTTTAAGCCCAAACCTGCAGCAGCATTTCTGTTCTCTCCTACCCACTGAAGATGACAAGCTGAACATTCACAATCAGAAAACTATAAACACATATCCAAGAGCAAAGACTAACCACTGCCATGTAAGCTTTGAAACATTGTCTTCTTCTGATAACATCAAAAATTGAAAATTTGACTCTAGGGTTGTTTTTTCCCCACTCTACTTGTCTGTATAGGTAAATATATACATACACATGGATAAAAGGCATGCAAATCACTTTCTAAAAGACACATTTTGGCTCAAATGCCTAAGCTTCATTTCCCTAGATTACTGCTAGTCCCTGCAGAAGTTTATTGAGCCTGTAACTTTCTTGGCTCCAAGCCTGTGTGAATAAATAGAACAGAAATAGGGGCTGCAGCAAGAGCCATATCAAGGACAGCCTTAAAGCTGACAAGAAACAAGGCAAGACAATTGCTGTGCTTTATCCCACTCTGGGAAAAGTCTGCTTTGATGTAAGGATTGTGAGGAGACCAATGTTTACATTTTGTCACCAGCAGTGCATTCTGTGGTGCTGGGTCACCACTGCTCCTCCCAGAGGAACACAAGACATGTTCCTGGAACCTGAGGTTAAACAAACATCTTAGCTATGCCTGGGACTATGTTATCTGAAATTCCAGATCTCATACTGTTTGATTAAGGTTTAGGTTTTCCTTCTCTAGAGAATTATTCCAATCATAGAAATAACTGTAAAGCATTACCTACTGAGCTAGAATATTCTAAATGACACAACGTGCAACTTTTGTGGCAAGCTACAATTCTTCACTATAAAGACAGGCCAGAAACATGCAACTTCCACAGAGATCCATTACTCCTCCTCTGGTTTTAGTGAGAAATACTGGAAGACTATCATCACTACTCTACCTCAAAGAAAAAAAAAATTTAAACCTACCAAACAACTTCCCCAACATTGGAGGAGATCAGGTATCGGATGAACTGTTTCATGTTGTTATAAATTGCACGTCCTTCTTCCACAGCAGCCACAATCGTGGAGAAATTGTCATCTGCTAAAACCATTTCAGAAGCAGTTTTGGCCACTGCAGTACCAGAACCCATGGCAATTCCAATTTCTGCTTTCTTCAGTGCAGGGGCATCATTGACACCATCACCAGTCTAAAATGAATCAGTAAATAAGCTGGGCATTAACATACAGATCAGAAAGGATTTTTGCACTGGGTGTGATTTTGGATCCTTAAAACTCACTAAGTGCAGGGAAACATGGAAGCAAGTGTTTTCCACAAAAGGGGAATTACTCTGAGAAGGCCTAATTAGGGTTTAAACAGCATTTGCCTTCCTAACCAAGTAACCATCACTTACCATGGCTGTGATCTCATCGAAGGACTGAAGAAACTCCACGATTTTGGATTTGTGGGAAGGCTCTACCCGGGCAAAGCAGCGGGCATGGTGACAGGCATCCCTCTGTGCAGCCAGGGACAGCTCATCAAACTCCCGGCCCGTGAAGGCTTTGGTGGACACGTCCTCGTCCTCCACAAAGATCCCAATGCGGCGGCAAATGGCCACAGCCGTGCCCTTGTTGTCACCAGTGATCATAATGACTCTGATGCCAGCCTGTCTGCACAGCTTTATGGATGAAGCTACTTCAATCCTCGGGGGATCCAGCATTCCCACGCAGCCCACAAATGTCAGGTTGGTCTGAAAGAAGATACAGGCAGTTTTAGTGCAAGGGACTGCAGATTTCTCCTCTGGAAGCAGTGAAATAATTGTTTTCCCTGCATGTTTTATCTGTGTCGTGACATTTGGGATCACTCCTTGTCCTGCCTTACCAAATTTTGGTTCAAATGCAAATTTTATCAGTTAAAATGTGCTCTACTTGCCAGCCTTGCAAATTCAACCTGCAAGCATCGAGTCTTTAATTTTTATCATCAGTGCCAGGAGCACAAGCCAAGCCAAAAACTCATGCAACTGTTATTACCTTCCTCCTAAATATCAGATACAGATTTCATTGGAAAATTACAGAGCAGCTAAGATGATAATCATGGACTGAGCCCTTGCAGCTGACAGCACAGAGGCAGGGAAGTGAACCTGACTCCCAGAGCAGCTATGTCCCATCACAAAATCCCCAAAAAGGTCCTGCAGTTGAGCAATGCCGAACTGAAAAACCATAAAAGCTGAAACCACAACGCAGTTTTTGGACTGTAACTGATTTCTTCTTGTGCTTTTAGCCAAGCATCAGCAGCCTGTCAACCTGCCAACAACAGTTTCTCCTAAAATACAAAATCTCTTCTTAGACTGAGCATTCCCTCTATACAAGTGGGGAACTGTTGTGTCTGACATCAAAAATACCCAGAAAGAAAATTCTCAGATGCAACTTCCTCAAGGAATAATCAAACAGAAGGAGTCTCCAGTTTGGGAGAGGGAGAAGTGCTACTGATCTTACCTCATAGTTAATGAAATTTGAGGAGTCCTCCAGATTCATTTCCTCTTTTTTGGGAGGGTTGTCGTGGGTTGCCAGAGCCAAGCAACGCAATGTGTCTCTGCCAGTTCCCCATTCTCTAATGACAGACATTATTTTCTGCTTAATTCCTGAGGTTAAAGGTATTTTAGCATTTCCAACACGGACATGTGTACATCTGTCAATCACACCTTCAGGAGCACCCTGCAGAGACAAAAAGAAGAAGTAATTTAGCTTAATAAATCCTCTTGCATTACAGCATTTGCTTCAATTACCAAGTCCTTCCTCCCACTCCAAGCTCCATTTAGTTGCACCATAATTTTTAAGTAGGGTGCTGCTTTGCAGCCATTCCATGCCCTCACTCTCTCCAGTGAGGGACTGACCTTAACAAACATCTTGCTCATGGACGTGCGGCTCGGTTTGTTGGGAGTACAATAGACAGACATCGACTTCCTGTCTCTTGAGAATTCCAGAGTGAATTCTTTCTTCATGAGTTGTTTAATCACCTTGTTAAAACAAAAAGCATTAAATGCATTTAGGTGATACACACTGAAGAGCTGTGTCCCCAAACAAAGGCAGCCAAAGGGGACTCACCGAGTTGCAGGCGTTGGCACGTTCGATTCTAGAAAGTCCCTTCAGGTCCGTGTCAAACACGTTCATCTTCTCAACCAGACACGTAAGTGCTGTCTCTGTGGCTTCACCAACCTTTTCATAAACTCCCTTAGCCTTGAGTTAACACAAAGCAAACAAAAGCACAGGAGTTTAAACCTCACCTGGAACCTACTAGAGACAAAAGCTCAAGTGTCACAACAGGGGAAAAAAAAAAAAAAAAGCTTTACAAGGTTTAAAGTGGATCACAAAACAAGTAAAACTATTTTAAAAGAGCAGCTTTGAGGAGTATGATTTGTAGGAATTTGAAGCCTTTACCCTCAAGAGCAGCAGAGAGATGTCAGTATTTTATCATCAAGCAATTAAGACATTTTGAGACTTGGTAGCAACCATAAGGCAGTGAGGCAAAGCAAGAAAGCAGCACCAGATCTCCAAATTACAGATTACACTTGCTGCTGGATTTAGTTCTCGTGTTCAACAAACAAGTAATTCTCAGAATTAATACTTCAAAGGGCCTAAATACTCTCCCCCCTTAACTAGAAGGGGATTTACCACTGAAAGGTATTACACAGACAGATGAGAACATTTATCCTCATTCCCACTCCCTGTGTTCCAGGATATGAACTTACTTCATTGTAATCCAAAGAAGAATCATTGCACAGTGCACAGATCGTTGCAAGTTCCACAAGACCATCATACTGGCTACATTTAATGAGTTTGTCATCTTTATGCCTTTCCAGAGGAAGAAAAGGGGGAGAGTGCAGTTAGTTATTTAGTATTAGCATCTCATATTTTCTTTATCCTCTTTACTGCATTTCCATTTAGTGCAATGCTCATTAGTTATGGACTTGGAACTACAGAAGTTGTTGGGAAGAGCAGGATTGATAAAGGGGAGTTCTGAAGTTTGGATCAGAATCATGAATGGAACGGGGAGATCATTGCTGACATGATTCCCTGAGTGCCAAAACCTCACTTTCCTCCAGTGCCAGTCACACAGGGGCCTGGAGAAGGGCTCAGAGATGAGGCACAGGAAGGCAGAGCAGGGCTTGGAGGGGAGATCCAAGCAGGAGAGGGACATTGATGGACACCTGAGGAGTTCAGCTCCCTTCCTGCTGCATATTCTGCAGCTTTACTGCAATGCATGAAGTGCATGCACTGGGCATGATTAAAGCAGGTTTTCCTCTTTAATTTTCTAACAATTGAATATGTGAGCCTCCCAAAGTCATGAGAAGTGAAGTCATTTCATGAGACTTAACTCCACTAGAAAAGAAATGCTCTCTTCCAGTAGTGATACACACTTAATGATCAATATCTCAAGGCTTCAGAGAGAGGGAAGGTACATCCTCCTGAAGTAAAGCACCATTTTGATATCCCAAGTACGAAGCAACTTCTGTGCTTTAACACTTGGAAACAGTGAATCAATTACTTTCCTGGAACATTCCCATACTTCTACAGCAAGCACAAAAGAACCAAGACAGTGTTCAATACTGTTATGTTCCCCCTAGCAAAATTAGCAAGACAGAGCTAATATGTAACATCTTTTATTAAAGCTCTGAAGGAAGGGTAAAAAAAAGGTCTGATGGTGGAAAGATGTGGATCATTACTCCATAAGAATTCACAACACAGATGATGACATGTCCCATTATGTAAGCTTTTGTTCAGTTGTGGTACTGCAAACGAATTCCAGTGTTGTGTAACACAGCACGAGAACAAAATGAATCTTAAGGATACAAATACATTTTTAATGTTTCATCTGGCATATAATCCTACAGCCATGAGCTGTGGCTTTAAAGTCCAGCTCTCAGGCTGTCACCTCATCTATCCCACCCAAAACTTCCTTTTTTCACCCGTTCTGAATTCAGAACACCAGCATATTGGAATATCCATAACTTGTTATACCAGGGTGTGTTTTTTTTTATAACCTCTGCTTTTGTGTTCCTTATCAACAATTTTTGAAGAACAAATGCAGAGTATAAGGTGCTGGGATCAGTTCTAGATAAAGGAATTTTTTTTTTTCTTACAGCTTCAGGTTTTTCAAGATGAACTCATCTGAAGGTCAGATGCAACCTGCCAGCTTTTACTGCAGTTCTTAATTATTGTTGGGTTTGTGTGCTCAGTTTGCAGGAAGACTGAGTGTGCTGAGACATGGCAAAACTATTCCTAACTTAGACAATCTCCCAATATCCCTGGAAAATAAATCAATACGAAATTTGGGGGGGTGGGTTTAGTAAGAAATATTTGTGATTTTATATTCTGAATTAATCTTAGGGGTGAGTTAGGTATCATATATTTTAACAGGAAGTGAAAAGTTACTGGTTTAGTGCAAAAACACTTAAGGGTTATGAAACTGAATAGGCTGTGGAAGCCAACAGTGTCTGAAGTACCAAGTAAGACCTGTCAGAAATGGTTGATATCTGGAGCAGGTCCTGCTCTGGGGCAGTGCAGAGCCTGAAGAGGCAACTGCCTCTTAACCCCCCCAACTTCATTTTGCAATCCAAGGTGAAGTCAGTCAATTTACTTAAAATTCCTCCAAAGTCACTGCTTTAAAAGCTGTCCATAAATACAGAAATAAACCAGCCCTAAGGGCTGAAGTTGGGCTCAGTTTCACTATTCTCCACTAAAAGCCTTTCTCAGGCAATGTCCCTGTCTCAGAATCCTTTGTGCCCCTGAATGCAGCGAGTTCAACACACTTGTTCACATTTCCCCAACTTCAGTAAGTGAAAACAGCACATTAACAAACATTGCTGTCTGTCTCATTATCCCCCACATCTGTCACCACATTCTGTTTTATTATTTTGTTTATCTGGAGCTCTTGTGAGCCCAAGCTAAAGCGAAAGAGCTGGGAGTTCTGCAAGGTCTGGAGTCACCTTGTCGAAGCAAATGATGCCTCCTGAAATGAAAGTGTAAGCTTTTGACAGCAATTAGCTTTGAAACAAAAAAGTGAACTGGGAATTAAAAGATTTCCAGCTGCCGGGAACACCAGAGTCTTAACTGCTATGGAAATTAAACAGAGATAATCACTATTGAGATGGGCAAGATTGCAGGAGTCAGAGGCACACGAGTGAAACTGCACAAGGCTGTATGTTTACAATAACTGAAATTAAATCCTATTTCATCCACAGCAGAATTCTATTCTGCAAAAAAAAAAAACCTGAATTGATAAAATTATAAAACACATGGAGGACTGACCAAGTAAAAGGAGCTGTAACAATGCAGGAAAAAGAGGCTTTTCTTCAAGAAGTAGAGTCCTAAAAATTCCTGAAGTTTTCAGGATGAACCACTTACCTCACTAGCAGAGACTTGCAGCTGATTAAGTAAACCAAACCTCATTCCTTTCCTAAAGGACTGGGTTTAACAGCAGCTCAAATAGCAAAGGCTGGGGCAGACATGCATCAACTCAAGTACAGATGCACCAATAAACTACTGAGGGCCAGGGCCAGGAATTCACAGTCAATTTAAGAGGTAGCTCCACCACATTCAGAAGATTCCTCAGAAAAAACAACTTCCCTGCTGTCTGAGACAGGGAAATTGGAAACACTGAGCTCACAGATTAGCAAATGCTCACCTCCTCAGATTTACCCAGTTTTTAAATAAGGAAAGTAAACCTCACTTAGAAGCACTGAAATAGCTAATGTCAGTCCAGGAAGAGTTCAGTAACATAAATCCTTTCTATACCTTATTAATTTTTAGATTATCAAGGGAACACTGCAATATTGGAGCCTCTATTCAGTTTAATGAAGGTTTACTTTTCTACAGTTTACCTTGGTTTTCCTGTTAATTACTTTCCCCCCAGCCCTTCAGTGTGCATTCTCATGGCTGAGCTTTCGTTTATTAACAATTACTATTGAATATTACATGCACCCCTTTTCCAGACTAAAGTAATAGTGAATGCATAAACAGACAAATATTTAACTTGAATAGAACACTTACACTTCTCCCATGGGAGCATATGTTGAACCAGTTACAGTAAATTCATTCAGAGAGCAGCTGTCTCCTTCTACTCTGTCCAGGATAAACATCTGAAATTAGAGAGTTAGAAGTGTTACTATCTTTGAACAATAATTAATGAAAGAGATTTAAACAGGCCTTAAACAAGCAGGTACAAGAGGCAAGTCCAATCTGAATAAACAAACCAGACAAGACCTGATTCTGTGCACTTCGATCCCACAGATGTTTGAACAGCTCCATACATTGAAGCACAAAGTACAGGAACAGCCCTTCTGCCTACAGATCTCTCTGGAAAACAGAGCTGAAAAGCACAGGAACTGTGTACACTTCAGCTGGCAAGAGCATTCACACACCACCTGACAACCCTCACTAGATCCAAGCTCTTCCTAAGCTTCACACCTGCAAATTAATTCTCGTGTAACACAAACCATGAATTAATTCTCTGCTTTCAAACAGTCAAAAGCAGCTCAGCTGGACACTGACAACTTGGACAGTGACAATTTCTCCCAGAATCAAAATAAAAGCATCTACAAACAGGAGAAGCTGAGATCTAAGAGGTGAGGTTTTAGCAAGAGCCAGACTATGGCCAGTTTCTCTTAATACCAGCCTTAAGTGAAAGTGTTTCCTGTTCTGGTTTCCAGTTACAAGTCACTTTACCACATGGGACACTGGGAGTTTAAACCAATCAGCCAAATCAAGTGCTCTTCCAGCACTGGTGAAATTATATTTTCAAATTCAGACACCAAT
Organism: Sturnus vulgaris; assembly: GCF_052056855.1. Taxonomy (NCBI): domain Eukaryota; kingdom Metazoa; phylum Chordata; class Aves; order Passeriformes; family Sturnidae; genus Sturnus; species Sturnus vulgaris. The sequence goes on from NC_142261.1 coordinate 2,713,139, forward strand.
CTGAAGGATGCAGTTGTACCTCTAAGAGATCTGCAACTCACTCTTTCCTTTGTTTCCTTTCTAGGAGAGCTGCAGGCAGAATCACATCTGAGGGGATGCAGATAAAAACCACAGTGCCTGAAGCTGTTTCACTCTCATGGCTTGGTGGAGTAGCACTGGAGAAGATAATTTCTCACTAATTGATGGTGTATCCTAATGAAACTTCTGATCCACTGGTTAGCACAGGCTATTTTGTCACATCACATTTTGGCAATGTCCTCCTCTCTCCTCATTGTGCTGCCCTATGTTTTAGGAAAGCATCCTCACAAAACACAGCCCAGTAAAATACACTCATTGTTATGGGTATTAGAATTTTGCTACATTTTTGCAAACTGCAATTCATGTTTTTTTTACAGCTAACAAGGAACTAAGTTGTGCCGGACAAGATCATTTAGCCCTCTAAATAAGGAGCAGAGCATTTTGAGCTTTTAAATAAACACAACTTAAATGATGAGTTAACCAGGGAAGCCTCCTTCTTTTGGCATCTGCAGGATGAAAAAATCCCTGCAAAGACTAGGGCAGTTATGCAACTCTACTGCAAGTAACCTCCTCTGGAATACTGATGAGCAGCTGCTTTGTGTCTCTTAGGTAGAAATACTACGATACTTAAGGAAGTAGAACAAGTCAACCAGCAATTAGGAAGAAAAAACCATCAATCACATGAGAACAAAGTGCTTAGGGCTTATAAACTTTCACCACTGGTGTGCAGTGCTCAACATGCACACGTTTGGAATTCTAACCCAATGTAATGAGGCTCTGGACATTTCATGTTGGAGTTGCTGTGCCAGTGAACATCTAAAGTTACTAAAAGGAAGAATTCAGTGTTTTGTCCATTAAATCCCTACAGAGAAGCACAAGCTGGCAACTGAGCATGCATTATGTTAAGTGACCAGCCATGAAAGTCCCAAATTAGCCAACACTAGACAGAGTACTAGGGGGAAGGGAGGAGAGGCACAGAACTCATGCTCACCTAAAAATACACCAACATTGAAGATGACCCTGGCAATGCTGGTGACTTAAACTGCCAGATTAGTCAGTGTGGCACACACTGGAAACACTGCAGTGATCCCCACAAGACCAGCAAAGCCACTGAAGGCAAGACAACCAAATAAAGGTGGAACCACTCAGGAGTGAAAACACCTTTGACTACTAAAGTTACTGCAGTAAATCTCTGTTTCTCATAGTGAGTTTCTCCACCATTGTTGTCTTTCTCAACTGAAGAGGCAAGTGTTTGACACTTGCACACAGCCTGTTCTACAGTGTAACTTCCTAAAATAAGACGTAAATCACACCAAAGAATTACCAGTAACCTGAAAGGCTCACAGACAAGTCAATGGAAAGCTGCTTACAAACAACTTTCTCCTCCATGAGTGTGGGTACAGCTATTTTTGGCCACGACTAAATAAGGAAAGAGACAAAAGCCTTCAAGACTACACAGTGGAAAACTGAATTCAAAGTGGAGGCTTATCTTGGGGAAATAAAGCAGGATTTTGCAGATATGAGAGCTGGGATCAGGAGAAGTGGAGCAGTGCTGACTCCTGAGAGTGGCCGAGCAGAAAAGCAGCAGCAGCGGGTGGGACGTACCCTGCACACGGACATCTGGTTCGTGGTCAGCGTCCCCGTCTTGTCAGAGCAGATCACAGAGGTGCAGCCCAAGGTCTCCACGGAGGGGAGGCTCCTCACAATGGCGTTCTTCTTGGCCATCCTGCGCGTCCCCAGCGCCAGGCAGGTGGTGATGACGGCGGGCAGGCCCTCGGGGATGGCGGCCACGGCCAGGGCCACGGCGATTTTGAAGTAGTAGATGGCGCCGCGGATCCAGGAGCCGCCGTGCACGGGGTCGTTGAAGTGGCCGATGTTGATGATCCACACGGCGATGCAGATCAGGGAGATCACTTTGGACAGCTGCTCCCCGAACTCGTCCAGCTTCTGCTGCAGGGGGGTTCTCTCCTGCTCGGTCGCCACCATCTCGTCACGGATCTTCCCGATTTCAGTGTTGACCCCCGTTGCAATGACCACCCCCATGGCTTTACCAGCAGCAATGTTTGTACCCTGAGGTAAAGGAAGAGAAGGGAAAGCTTGGAGTCAGTCTACAAACAGGTTCTGTGGGTGAGTCTCCTTTGTTTGGTTTTTAATTGAACACCGCAAAACCCCCTCGAAGCAAACCACCTCATCCAAGTGCAGACTGTGCTTCAGCCAGGACAGGGAAAGGGTAAAGAGGATGACACTGCCTGTGTCTGTAAGGGAACACTCCAGGGTGGCATTTCTGCTCCCAGAACAGGCTCAAAACGAGTCAGTATTGATCTCTCACAAGCACCACAGCCAAATCCAGCTGCTGAGCAAGCAGTAGAAATTTCAGCTGGAATACTGAATTTGTTTTACCTCTCTTTTTTCACTTAGGGCTCTATTTTGTCATATTTAATGTTATTTACTATGAGTAATAGATGTGTTCTCTGGGGCTCCCTGTGTGAACTTATTTAACATGGAAAGGAACAGTAAAACTAAGCTGCCTGCCAGCAAACAGTTATTTTCTTATCTGAAAGATACTTCATCTTTCCTTCAAATAAATTTGAATGAACTGTCTCATTCCTATACAGAAAGCCAATTCTCAATTTTACCTACACAACAACACAGTTTGTGTTGTCTCTTATCATGCTGAAGAACTATTACTTTAGGAAATTACTGCAGAAACACTAAAAGTGTGTGTGCTCCACTCTCCAAGACTTCCTTGTGAAAGACAAAAATAATTTTCCTCATATAGGCTGGTTTCATCCAGCCATCTTCCCTTGAGGACAGGTTTTATTAAAAGTTAATTCTAATTTTTAATGCATTTGGCTCAATGTGTATGGAGACACAGAGATATGTACAGAGAACATAGCAAAGTCATGCAGTTTCTGAAGAAAGACCTGAAGCTTTGCACATTTTATCAGCTTCAGAGTTATTTCATAAATGTTTTGAAAACCTCAAAACAAACTACTTACAGAAAAGAGCATGTTCTTCTTGTCCTGATTTACAGCACGAGGATCAGGCACAGGGTCTGTGTGCTTAATAACAGACACAGATTCACCTAAAATAAAGATAATAGTCTTAAAAGAGATTTTGTATTTGGAGTCCTGAGGCAATCAAAAAGTTATAATCTTCAGCTCTGAAATTTTTAGGATGTCAAAATTCTTTCCTCAAATGATCTTAATTGGTGAAGTGAAACAGGAAATATTTTGGTTGGCCAAGAAAATGGAATGTCTGGCTTTTAGCAAAAATTCTGTATTAGTTTCTACAAGGATGTCACACAGGTATAGGAAGGTTCCTTTTCTTTAAAAGCAGATATTCACTGCTACACCAGATTTCACAAGGTGGTGCTCTCAGCTTCAGTAACTGAGTTACACTCATTCGTGTAAGCTCAAGAGAACCAAAGCTTCCTCCTTTTAAAAGGATTTTGTTGAGCAGCATCTCAGACTTCAGTCCTATTTTATCAGACAGGAGACTTAAGCATCAACTTGGCTGAAAACAGCAAAAGCTTCCTTTAAAACAAGAATTCTGTTACTTAAATGCAAGGAAAAGTCTCTTTTTACAGAATTCTGATGGGTTATTTCTACTTATTCCAACAGCTTTACAGACATGGAGTGCATCCATTTTCTTATGCTAAACATAAGGAAAGCTTGATCAGTCTTGTACTATTCAGGATCTGTGGTGAGAAACTCTGGAGCCTGTTTCAAGGCAGATTCAAGGATGAAAAATAGCATTCCTATGAATACTTTACTGTTTTAAAATTCAGAGCTAGTTAACATTAATTTATGCTACCAAAACAGGCAGACAGATCTCCATGTTCCAGCTGAAAGAAAACTGTTGTAGCATGCTTGGTTGATTCCCAGCTTCTTTCCTATATTCAGAAGTGCTGCTACTTTGTTTTGTTTTCAACAAATCTGAAAAGGGCTCTAAAAATAGCTCCTGCATTTGAGGGCTGGTACCAGAAAACACACGAATGTGTGTGCACAGAATTTGAGCAAATAAGGCTCGAGTGCACTGAGTCTTGAGTGGCAGCAGCTTAAAAGCTGCCAGCATTGCAAAAGTTGTTCTCCCTTGTTGCAGAAGACATTTAGTAAGATTTACATACTTTCATATTGGATGGTGACACCATGTTCAAATCTAGAAGACTCTGTGAACTAGAAGAGGAATTTTTTTTTTTTTTTTAAATTTTAGTTTTCCACAAATTGCTCGTGTCTGTTGGGGAAAAGGGAAGACCAAAACAGCATTACAAGACTCATTAAGAATGTTCATCCCACTAAAGGGAAAACAAAGCCAATGATGAAGCAACACATTCAGCCACTCTAGAAGTTACCAGATCAGAAATTTACTGCACTTGAATGCAGAGAACTTCAATAGCTGCAGGCTTGTTTCTAATGGATCATTGCAAATAAATGGTGAAAAGGCACTTTCAATTATGCACTTAATTACATAAAAGTCACAGAAACTGTACCTGTGAGGATTGACTGGTCTACCCTTAGAGTTGTAGATTTGATAGAAGTAATTCTTATATCAGCGGGAACCTTGTCTCCAACTACAAAGAAATGACAAGACAAAGTCAGAACTTTGCTGTTTGAGAGATTACTGACCAAGTGTCCCTCACCTCCATCAGCCAGAAAAAATGACTTTCCAGTAACTGCACAATGACTGAGATCACCAGCAGCTTATTGCTGCTTCTGTGACTTGCAATACTCCCAATTTCTGAGTATCCAATACACTTTGGCAATTTGGACTTGCCCCTACCTAACCTCCAAGAAAGGAGCTGTAAATCACTGGATTGTTTTTCTAACCACACGGCCACTTGAAAGCAAAGGCAAAACATTCTCAAGAGCAAGGTATCAATTTCAGAAGGCATATTTATAAACAACCAAAACCCGTAGCTAAGGTGAATCTGAACTCCCTTTTCAGAACAACTGGTCCTGCAGAGTCTTTCAGTTGTTTTCTCTATGCTCAAAGTGAGTCTTCTGCTCTCCAAAGATCACATTATCCACATTTATTTATTTAGAAAACTAAAAGAGATTGTATTTTCCTTTTCTTTGGCACCAATTGTGAGAATAACGTGCTTCTGCAAATATGCTCTTGTAATGTTATACTTTGAATTCTGCCAGATGTTTCAGAGTTGGAAGTTAACCTCAGATCACACAGTAGCTTTATTTTCCAGTAATGCTGCTCTATTAAATAACCACAATCCATATCCCAGTTACAATTTTCACAGATCTCTGTTGTGTTTATCTTGTCATGCACATTCTACTTTGCAAAAGACAACACTGAAGAAAGAAAATAATAAAACAAACAACCCACAAACAACAAAACATCCACTAACAAGTGCTTGAGACACCAAGGCAGCAGATGATAAAAGTTAACACCACACTCCTAAAAATGGCAATGATAAATCCAGTTGTCAGTTGAGCTCTAGCATGCCTAATATCTCAAAATTAATTATTCTCCCTACTTCCTCTTACCCAGCTTTTCCTAGTTCTTAAGTAAAAACCTAAAGCTCTACCATTTTGTGCCTACTGCAAATAAACGACTTCATGCAAATTGACTTGCTAAAGCATATTAATGAGGCACATTTCTGATTCACATGGAGGGGTTCTACATTCTGCATGTCAATATTGCTAATTAACACATGATTGAACACTCCTCATGTAATTTAACACCACAAGCATTCAAGTGTCAGCAATATTATTATACAATAATGCAAAGAAATAAAGAAGGGAGAATAACTAACTAAAGACATCTGATCTTTTCAGTAGGTGCAATCTGTGTCCCTGCAGTGAAATTAAAATAAGCTGCAATTCCTGCAGGAACTGCTTATGCAATCAGCAGCAATAATACACATTAAGAAATAATATCATGAAAAACTCTACAGTGGTGTCACAGCCTTGGCTCATCCAATCCCTCACACCCTGGAGTGGAAAACTGTGGAACAAAACCCTGAAGAGGAGAATGAAGTGCTACTTGAAACATCAGGAAAGCTTGCACCATGTGACTTTCTGTAAATCCAGAGTAAGTCCAACCACTAAAACCAGCAAAAGATTGTACAGTTCTGCCTGTAGAGTTAGATGTGTGCTTTTGTGAGCATGTGCACACGAAGGGATAAAAAAACAGCCACAAATGTGTCATTATACCATGTGAATACTAATTTAAGCCACAATGCCCTTGAGCAGCAAGAGAAAATAGCCTTAGACAAACGGTGACCTAGGCCAAAAAAGGCAAAACTATTCAATTTCTCCCCTGGTGTCCTGAGGAGGGTTATTTGCAGACACACAGTAGCAGCTGCTTTTCAGATATGGCTGGACAGGCCAAGCCCTCAGAGCAAAGTGCTGAGGGGTCTGGCAACACTGGTGAAGATGCAGAACACACAAAAAAGCTGTTAGAAAAAGCAATCTTAAAACTTCAAATAACTGGACAGAACATACGGCAAAGTTCACAAGTGATTTTCTAACCTGCTTCTGAACTGCTCCAAGTTGTCCAAACTCAATATTCACAAGATTTAAATACCTGGAGAGACCCCTCTAACAGAGTGTTGATATTCAAAAATCAATATTTCCATGAAAACTACTACTGTTGTTATCAATTGTCTGAATCACCAGAACTGAAGTGTTAAATTTATTATGACAGCACAGCTTTATAAATTTATCTCAACGATTGAAGGTAAGACACATTATTCACTCACCCTCTCTGACTGGGAAGGGTGTAGTAAAATATTCAAGGCATTTCCAACAGGCAGGAAAGCTGTATGTCAGGGTCAATTACAGAGACATTTTAAACAGCTCTTTGCAAAATAACAACTATGAGACCAAGTCATTTATAGTCTTGAATATACTTTCAAGAGCACAACTGAAACTGAATAGGAAGTCATCCTATGGCAGAGGAACCACAGGAAATTTACAGCAGTGTACTACAGATCTCATCTACAAAAACAAGGTTTTCTTAACATAAATTTTAAAACAGCAGAAAAAAAATGGGGAGGTTGTTGGTTTTTTGGAGGCTTTTTAGAATTCATATAATTCAGTCCACAGAACCAATGGAAGTAATACCAAGGCTTGAAAAAAACTGAGAAAGTGATTATGTATTTGTGTTGCTCAGCACAGAGCTGCTACAGCAAATGATATAATTCCACAGTCTGACATCTAAAATAAAAAGTCAGTTGAAGAAATATTTTCATCCATTATTTCAACCTAAGTTTTTAATCCTAAATAGTCCCTTGATTTCCACAACAGCTCTGAAGAAATAAAATAAGCTGCTTTCAAAACTGCCCAGGTATGTGCTCTGAAACATAATGTACCAAATACATAACTAGTGATTAAAACAGCCCCACTAACTACAGCACTGACTGCTGTTTGGAGGAGGGACAGAAGGGTTTGGTTTGAATCATTACAGCTTTACCCACAGAATCCTTTTATTCATGCACAGAATTTTAGAATTTCAATGCTGAGCTTGAGCACACAATGAGTCTGTTTAAAACCAACCTGGACACAACAGGGGGTTAAAAAAGATAAATATCCATTTTATTTAACTGTGCATGAATTTACACTGAAATAGACAATTTACAATTTCTACTCCTGGTAGAAACTGGAGCAGTACTTTGTTGCAATAAGAATTTAAAGTTTATGTCAATTGCTTTAAAGAAGCCACATTTTTTCACTGTAAACGGGGATAATTTAGTACTTTCAAATACCGGGTTCTTCAGCCACCTAACCAGCAGTGCTACCTTCCAAAATTCCCACTCATTACATCCAACATTCCAGCCTTTCTTCTCGAGTTCAAAGCTCCCCAGCCCTTCCTGCTCCCAGTGCTGGGGCAGTGTTATGGGTCAAGTTCCCTCCAATGAACAATCACTGATATATATATATATATATATATATATATATATATATATATATATATATATAATATATTTGATTTTTACACAGTCCAACCCTGCTTCTCACAGACTTGTCCCAAAATCGACTTCAAGTACAGAATGTATCGAGGAATCCGAGTCCAAATTTTATTCTTGGAACTGACCAAGTCCTCAGTGAAATGATCAACTCATTTCCTGGCTGTGTCATTTGAGCACTGATATCCCTCTCAATACTTTCCCAGTTTCCAGCACAGCAATAAAATTAAGTATTTGATTTCAGAACTCTGTCAGACAATGCTTTGAGACATTCCCTGGGAAACCTCTAGGGCCAAAATCCAATATTAATTTTGCAGGCTATGGCAGTCTGTGCTTTAAGCAGCCCAGGAAGATGGGCAGAAGTGATGGGACACATTCTATGAACAATGAAGGTGGAGGGAAAATAACTATTAAAGCTGAGTGGATTTTAGTCCCTTGTATTTTTAGTTACTTCTGGGTAATAACAAAGAACCTTAGACTACAACAGGACCATACTCACCTTTCAAATCTCGAATTATTAGACCACATCTCAATATAGTCTATTGAGATCCATATTCCAGATTTTCTAACCAAAACTGCTGGTGACAGTGGGCTCAGGAAGCAACATTAACTGTACCCCAAAAAGCCACTACAGAACAGTCCTCAGAACAAAACTACTGCTTGAAAGGTGTACTTTGAACACCAATATCAGCTCTGTTAACTCTGACCCCGCACTCCTGAAGACTTGTTCAGGTTTACAGGCAGGTACATTATAAAAAGTGAAAAGTTTTGCTTCTTTTTTTATATTAATGTGTTACAAGAACAATTCCTCTTCTTAGCAAAGAGAATGAGCTGTTTGCAGAAAGTCCCTCTTTGTGATCACAACAAATGAAAGTAATTCTTCCTGTAGAAGTCAGAGGAGCTGTTCACACACAATATGTGTCTCACACTTCATTATTTATGTTTATCATTAACCAAAGCCAGTGTCACCCTGGATCTGCTATCAGCATGCTGGGGGTTGGAACTGGACTTTTGTAATAAAGATTATCAGTGCAGCTCTAATTATCCTATAGTTTAGCAGTTTATGAACAGAAACAGTTCCTGAAACTGAGTAAAAACCATCCCCAAACCAATTACCCAACCACCAAATGAAGAGAACAAAAAAAGTCTTAATATATTAAGGTTCATCGTTGACAAGTTCATTATTTTGTGTTTTAAGACACCATGGTCTTTCTCCTGCTTTATTAGGATGTTTTAATTTTAGCATTCAGCATTTTAATCCAGTATTTCTTGAGTAGAAATACTATCATGTTTAGCAGATATAACCTACCACACTGCTATTAGAACATCTGAGTGAAAACACACAGGGTTTTACCATCCCAGGGAAAAGAAGTAAATATTAATTCTTTCTGGTTTAACATGACATATTCCTGGTACAGTTACTTAAACCACTTTTCCTAGTGAGATGTTTAGTGTCTTTAGGAGTCAGTCATTTCAGTCCCCTCTCTCACCCAAAAGTTTATCCTCTAAATTAGAGCACACACCATTGCATGAATATTGACTAATAAACTGAGGCAACTGAAAATTCCTACATGAAGAACTGAAGAACTCAGTTAAAGAATTAAAATTAATAGATTTAGAATAACAGATAAGGGATGTTACACACTTCACTCAACAGAATTGAGGATTTTCTGAGTGTTGAATTGATTATTGCTGGACACAGTAATATTTAAAGCTCACACCTGAACAGAATGGTTTGCTTTTATTTAGAGGTAGAGCTGCTCCAGCTGAACTGGTTTTTGTATTAAACTTCCTTAACATAAGCTCAGCTTAGCTTCTCTTCCCCCTTGTACACAATCTCATCTTCCTATTGTGCTTGATTTCCTCAGACCATCAGGCAATAATTTTTCTTCCTCAGCAACAGGTTTTAAGTATTTAACACTTCCTGAACAGGGCATAATAAAATGGTACCAAAAATCAGAAGCTCTACAAAACAGGAACATAATTGAGTCCATCTACACTTTCATACAAGGCCAAGAATGTCAACGTGTCAAAATTAGAAGAGGGATTATGAACCATATTTTAAGTCTGAGTTTCCACTCCAAACCAGGAAGGTAAATTTTATTTTCCAGCTAGACAGATTACACCAGCAAAGGTCCAACAGTTGTAACCATAGTAGTAAAACAGCACTGACTTTCACTAACAAGGTGACAGAACAATACATTTAAATTCATTCTTTGCATTAGATAATGTGCACATAACAGCCTCTATCATCCACCTTCTGCACTCTGGACAGACAGAAAATATCCCCAGAGCTTACTGTGCAGTGTAGGCAAGGTGTGAGTATCCTAACCCAGGAACTGCTCAGGGTGGAGGTTAAAAAAAAATTTAAACACATAAATATTGTTTTCTTATCAAGGAAAGGCAAAAGGACAGAAAAAGCTTTGCTTTCTGGGAGCAAAATATTTCCAGGTCAAAACTGAGGGTTGAGAAAAATGGAGATACTGTGTTAAACAGTACACAAGACTCGAGTTTTTCCTAACTTGTTTCTTTTCATTCTCTAAAAACAGACTTGTCATTCTCTCTGAAGAGGGCACCAGAACATTAAATAACATGTGCTGATGGACAGGGACCCTGCTTCTAAGTCTGCACTCATTTCTAAACCACATTTGTCTAGTTCTAGCTTTTAATTAGTGGATCTATTTATACCACTGGCTACTAGATGGAAAACTCTTGTGATCAGCCTATAAAAATATCTAATAGCAGAAAGAACAGACTGGTAAGTTAAGCTTCAACATAAGCCAGGTCAGGTAGAGAAAAACAGTATCTTCACACCAAAGCTGAAGTCCTGTTTCCAAGTTATGCTGCTTTGGGTAACAGAAGAACCAAGAGCCAGAATTCTGGAAGTGCAGCAAAGTTTCAAGTGTAAGTTTTCTTTAGCCTTAAAAAAAATAAAAAATTTCCTTTGCCAGAGTAATACATTCACAACTGAACATTATCTTAGAGTTCAAGCTTTTTATTCAGTACTAGTTGTGCTTATAATAAAACTCACTCAGTATCAGTTCTGTCAATATATAAAATATCAGGTATGTTCTTAATTTCCAAGCAACTAAGCCAGTTTAGTTTTGCTATTTTTACCAAACAGTTTGGTAACTCTGAAAGAAAATGCTACAAGAATTGAGGTAAAAATTGGAAACGTGTTTTGCAATATTTTAAATGTGTGTTAAAAGTGACACAAGTTTAGGCAGTGCCCCGAGTTGAACCTTCACTCCAGTGAAGTCTGCAATGGAGTTTGGACTGTCTGGTTATCCCCAAGCTGCCTCTGATGTGTTGGCCACAATGCTCACTGAAGCTCACAGATTTATGCACTACTTGTACATATATTTATTAACCACTGATCTTACTCTCCTTTCTTTTCTGGTTCAAAAGTAGTACTTTAGGAAAAAAGGCAAAATATATGCTTTAAAACCCAGACCCAACAGTTTGCACCTGGTAAGGAAATATTTGCATTCAATTCATTTTCCCCACCAAGAGATCTCAGCAGTTTGCTTTAGGACAGCCTCCAGCAGGTCTCTGCTCTGGCCTTAAGCCTTCCTCCATCCTTTTCTTCATTTTTTCTAATCTCAATACTTTCCCAGGAAAAGTAAACCTGCATCTCTAGCACTGAGTCTGAAAATCAATCCTAGTCGTTAGAAAAGTAACACAGGCACAAGGACCCAGATGTTTTGGAATAAGACCTTCAACATTTATGTTTTTATTTGTACTACCAGGGAGAACCTGAAGCTCTTCACAACCACATGGGAGTTTGACATAATTCACATCAAGAATCTTCCTTCATCCCAAATTTCGTCTTTCTTTTATTATAAGGCACCCAAGAGTCCTGAAATGCTCTGCTGTAGGAATCAAAAGCCCCAAAGTAGTTCTTGCCTACTCTGTGCCAGGTATAAAACGTAAGTTTTCTGGACTATACACTAATTTAATAAGCACCAGCTTCTGGCAACTCTGTGTGTATTTTGAGCACACTGAGTACTTACAGATACAGTAACAGATGACAAGAACCATCCTTCAGAAATTCAGGGAAAAGAGGAACTACTGTGGCTGTGCTTTGGTCATTTACTGACTGCAACTATTGAACTTTCATTTATTAAATTACAGAAACTCAGATACACTGTATCTACTCCAGAAAACTTTAGACAGGAAAATACAGCGGAAGCAAACAAAGGTCATTTCTGTTCCCAAATGTGCTTCTATTAAAAAATACATGATTTACAACCAGTTTATCCCAATCTTTCAGTTTATTTTTGAACTTCATATAAAACTTGTAAGAAGTAGGGCCATGCTATCCTAAATTTCTCTTTAAAAAGTTACTTTACCCAGCAAACAAAAATCTCAACTAAACCAAAGTATATCTAATTTATTAAGATAGCCCCTGGTTACAAGTTTAGAGTGTACCCTCTAATTAACTCCAGCTTCTACAACAACATGATAATCCATTTAAAGGCAGGCAAACTGAAAAGCCATGTGAGGACAGCATCTGGATGTTTGTCACTACATCAATTCTAAGAAAAACTCTGTAGCTTAGTAACCATCACACACTACAGCTCTGAGAACCATGCCCACCACAGGTCTGCAAGCAAATGTAAGGCACATATCCCAAATCTGTGACCCCAACATCCCCAACAGCTCCTGTTCATTGTACAGTACCTTTTCCACCATCTCCACTGAAGTGAACATGGAGGAATATCTTCCTAACAGCATGCAGCTATGAAATTCATGTCTGCATGTATCAACAGCAATCTAACAATTCCTACAATGAAATTATCTCTGTGTCAGACCCACACACAGCTACTTCAAATTAGCAAAGCTGCCACAGCATTAAATACAACTATTTTGCAAGGGATGACTTGTAGAAATTCGTTCACTATTAGTTATCAGCACAGGGGAGAAACCAATCACCTGGTTCTTGATGTCACTTGGTTGAAAGATATTTGCCTGGACACACAAATGTCATTGGCACTTTGCCAGGAATTCCACAGCCAGATATGTATCCCAGCATGAAGGGCTCTGTCACTTCCCTACATGGCCATCTTTTTGCAAACACCATGTCAAAGGCCATCACAGTCCTCCTGCACTTGAGGCACAGGCATGCACAGAGTCTCTCTCACCTCCAGGTCTTGACACCAATGCTGGGACACACAGCATTTATTGGCTCTTCTCTACTTGCTCTGGGGCTTTTCTCAGTTTGACTGCAATTAAAACTTCATCATTGTCTAGCTTCAAGAATTTATTATTTCAGTGTCAGAAGTTGTGTTACACTGAAGCACTGATTTCTCTATTAAACATCCACATGAATTATAATCAACTGCAGCTTCAATTAAGGTAGTTTAAGTGTATTGTTTGATCCACAAATTTAAATGAGTATTTTACCCAGCAAAGCTTCTACAGTCCATCAACAAGCCAGACCACCTATCTTAAAGGACAGTCATAAAACTTGGATATTTTTTGGGTTTCTACATGAGCATACTGGCTTAAGCTTGTCCTTATTTAAAAAAAAAAAAAAAAAAAAAAAAAAAAATCAATTCTACATATGCTGGACTATCATTGCTCTACAAACAGATCTTAAAATAGTGCAATAGTAACTCCATGATAAAGAGGACACTATGCTTGTTAAAGGCAGCCTGGTGTTACAGGCACATTGGTTATTCCCAGTTCATTTCTCTCCCTCAGACACAGGCCTTTTAAACAGAGTAATTGATTTTATTGGTACTGACAATATACAGCAGGTAAGTAACAGCCCACACATCCCACAGGTGTTCTCATACAGAATAAAGGCAAAGCTAAATCTGAAGATGAAAACACAATCTGTACCTCTTCTGAAATGGCAATGAATCAAGGAGAAAGTGCCAGAGCATCAAAATCCAGCATTTCTCCTCAGTGATACCCCAAGCCAATGCAAAACACAGTCATCAACTCACAATTCCACCAATTCTGCTTTAAAGTACCAAAAAACACAACCCGAGTGTATTCCCATGATGAAAACTCCTTCCAAAACCACCATTCCACTGCTGACATTTAAAAACAGGATAAGGATTTGGCCCAGACATCTACTGCAGAGTCTGTAATTGATACAGTTCTGTTTGCCTCAAAAGGACACGTCAGACACAGCAGAAACAACCCCCCCTTGCAGAGCAGGAGCAGTGAGGCAGAGCCCAGCCAGTGACAAGGCATCACAGTTCACCCTTCATTTCACTATCACCACTTCGGATTTTGGACTTGCAGCTGAATCACCCTGAACACAGAACAGGGGCTTGAGACAGGGCTCAGCCACCGTTAAGTTTCTCAAGGAATGGAAGCTGGGCAGGCAGCCAACACCAACTTCATTCTGAGTGCACACTCTCTTTGCCTGCTAATTAAAACAGGAGCATAGTCAAGTTTAAGGGTATATATTTATCTCCTCTTGAGACAGCTACCACCTCTAAAATCAAAGTGACACAAGTGCAAAGTAAGTTTGATGTACACCCTGCATTGCTCCCAAAGGAAAAATCACTCAGTTAACAGCTGATAATGACCTACAAAATCTGAGCATGCAACACTCCTGACACTCAGCAAGAGCCACCTAGTTTTATCTGGGAAGGAACAGTCAAGCCCAGTTTAGAGAAACAGTTATTACTGTGGCATTATCACCAAAATGATGGAGTTTCAGCTAGAAGTATATAACTCTTCTATTCTTGCACTCCTTCCAAACAAAGACACCTCTTAGAGCAGAACTAAGATATTAGAAAGCTCTAGGCAAAAGTCCAGGCTTTTAAGACTGGCACTTCAAAAGCTTACCCAGGAGAAACAGGGAGCTCTACTCTGCATAGCTCATGTATTTTGAGATATGTGCAGCAAATTGTCAAAAGAAGCAATGAAGAATTGTGAAAGATGAGAAAACAGTGAAGTCACGTGCCAGTCATACTTGCTGAGAGGACAGAAGACATTTGTGAAGACAAGTTCGAAGGCACTGCTGCTACAAGTCTAAGAGCTGGAGAAACACATTCAGATGAAATAACAGAGCATGACCAAAAAAAAAAATTCTCTGAGCTCCCAAACATAAGGAAGCTGAAGATATTTTAACACCAGGAACAAACATCTATTTTGTGACAGAAAAGCAGACAAGTTTTAAGACACTGAAACCAGATACTAGAAAACAAACTTTTGATTTTGTGACAAGTGTTAAAACCACAACTCCAATTAAAATGCTTTACTCTTAGACCTACCAATTAAACTAAGTGGCAATTCGAAAAACAATCCCCTCTGTACAAATGCACATTTAAAGTAATTACAGATGAACAGGAGCAAGATTGTTCTTAAGTGAAGCACAAACTTAGGAGTGTCTGAAAACTCCCCCCAGGGCTTCAAATCATTAAGACAAAGCCCCACAACAATTTCACATTAATATGCTAATACCTGTGTGTATATAAGTGGGTCTTACCTGCCACTTCCACGATATCACCCGGGACAATGTCTCTTGCTTTAATCCTCTGGACACTTTTTCGGTCCTGTCGATACACTTTGCCCATCTCTGGTTCATATTCTTTAAGAGCTTCAATAGCATTTTCAGCATTTCTTTCCTACAAGACAGCAAAAATGTGTGATTTTGAAAACCTTCAAGGAAAAATAAGCCTGTCAGATCCGATTTTTCAAAAGCATTATCATATGAATGCTACCAACTCAGCTCAGCTATATTTCTTCACACAGATTATTTTGTGTCCCCTCCCCTTACGAGGTTGCTGACTGGTAATCATTAGAGTGTAATTCAGGTGTTTCTTGGCCTTTAAAACACAGAAATTGTTTATTTAAACCCTGCAGCATTTTCCATCAAGAATATCCACTGTGCTGTTGCAGGGAGGCCACACAGAGTTCCAAGTCACATATGGATGCTTTTGAACATTAAAAAAAAGCATTAAGCAGAATTAAGATTCGTGGATGTAGGTGTTGGCTGGAGCAGCCTACACTCAGCCTGGAGTCGACCAGCACTGCTGAATTTCATTTACTGACACAAGTCAAGGATCAAGTTATGATGAAGCCAACTTATTATCAACTTTACTTCAGCAAATCAAGTCATGCTGAAGTGAAATTAAAGCACACACTAGAAACTTCCCCAGAATTTCTGAACAATTTACAAACTCAGATGAATTCCCACACAGGAAACCTTTTGATTTCCCCTAACACAACAGCTTTCCTATCTCAGCTGCAGTCCTCTCACGGAGCACTAGCAGAGATTGGTATCAGTGCTGTGATGCCACCTGGATAAAGAACAACTGCAGAAACCAGCAGCTTATCAGTGCTCCTTCTCCAGCTCTTGGAGAAAGAATTTATTTTCCATTTCCCTGCCTATTCACAAGAACAAACGTCATTTAGCCCCGATAATTACAGATAATGGTAGAGTGCACAGACTTTTTAGAACATCTGCCCTTCAAATATACATCAGCCTTTCCAGATAATAAAAAATTCCTCCTTGCATGTCAAAGCAGAAACAAAACCATCAGAAATTCAAATGTTGAGGAACTCACTAGTTCCCTTTAAGAGTGCAGTTGAAAATGACTGTTACCAAAACTACCTTAAGGAACTAACAAATGGCACAGCTCAGGGTCTGGCAGTGCAGATACCAGCACAGACCCATGAAGCTGCAAGTAATACCAGCCTCATTCCACCAGGTGAATTCTGCTTCTCAGCACTAGAACACCAACACTGCTTCTCTGTGGACTATGAATCACTGTGAGGCAAAACCTTAAAGCCCCACAAAAGGAATGTTACTTCAACAAAACTTTTCCTTCAAAAATGAGAAATAAAAATTCAACATGACCACACAGGTGGCCAAGAAGGCAAATGCCACATGGCTTGGAGCAGAAATAGTGCAGCCAGGAAGATCAGAGCAGTGCCCAGCACAGGGGAGCAGCTCCAGTTCTGGGGGCAGTTTTGGGCCCCTTGTGACAAGAAGAACATGGAGGGATTGGAGCATCACCAAGAAAGGAAAGAGAACTGGGGAAGGGTCTGGACGTGGGGGGAGCTCAGCCTGGAGAAAAGAAGGCTCAGGGGGGACCTTGTCACTCTCCAGAAAAGGAAGAGAAGAATAATAAACATCCAAGCTGCACCAGGAGAAAGTTAGAATGGATATTAGCAGCAATTTATTCACAGAAGTGGTTGTCAAGCATCCAAACAGGCTGCTCAGGAAAGTGGATGAATCACCATGCCTGCAGGTACCTAAAAGATGTACATGTGGCCCTCAGGGACATGGTTTGGTGGTGGCCTTGGCAGTGCTGGATTAACGGTGTCACTCGACGATCTCAAAGATCTTTTCCACCCTCAACAATTCTATGATTCAGCTCATTCAGCCAGCTCAGCGTGCTAGAATGAGTCTTTTTAGATGCAGTTTGCCTGAAGTGATGGTAGCCAGACTATCCTGCAGGCACTGGCAGGTGGCACCTGGGGAAAGGTGCACGTGAGAGGAAAGGTTGAGGGCAGAGCCTCGGCTGTGACTCAGAGCTCACATCTGGTACCTGTAGGAACAGATACATTTCTGGGTGGGGACCGTGTGCTGTGGCTGATTTTCCGTGCCCATTAGAACAAGGGAATGAGTCACTTCATCTGTGCAGCAACTCTTTCACAATGAGGTTCCATGCATGTAGAAATATACTCAGAGGTATTCTTTGCATATTATGACATCTGAAAAAATCCTCTGATTATTTTTTACAAAAGGGAAAAAATTACACAAGACAAATCCTCAAACTGCACAGACAGCTTTACCTTCCATTTCATGCTTAAAATTAATGCCTGCAGAACTGCAGCTCAAGAGTTTCAAGTTAAACATTAACTCTTGCACAATTACTTTATGAAGAATTGAATATAAAATGTCACTTAAGGGGGCACTGCTGTCACCCCTTGACCGACATTATCTCTTCCCTGCACACCTGCTCGAGTAGGTTGGGCAGCAAGCTGGGCACTGCTATAAACTGAATTTTGAGGAACACTCTTCAGCCAGCTCACTTGGGATAGCACAAAGAAGAGCACAGGAATGTGCAGCACTGCCACTCTTCCAGCAGGCAGGGTCCTCTCTAATATGTTGTAATCTATTAACAGGACTTCTCTCTAATTTTTGTTATTTTGACCAGTTTGCTATTTTTTAAAGCATGAAGCCTCATGCACTAAGAGAGCAAGTAATTATGTCACACTAGCACCCTGCCTTAGAAAAAAACCCAACAAAACCAACCAATCATACAAAGAACTTACCAAAAAAATCTTAAAACATTTTTTAACTGCAGGAAAAAAACCCTCTAACAAAACATCCACTGTCTAAAGTGATCAAATCAGCAAACTGAAGTGATATGAACATTTTTGTTTTGGCAACTCATGAAGTGTTATTGTATGTTATGATACTACTGTCTATATGATTTATAAAAAGCCATCAAATAAATGTCACAGCTGACAGTGTAGGAAATTTTTATGGTATTTAGATGTTTTCAGAAGAAACTTGTGCCTTTTGACAGACTTGCAGTCTTTGGATGTACACTTAATAGATACTATAGTGATTGAACAGGGAGAATTAATACTGCATTAATAATTTACTAAAACACAACAACTGTCCCAAGAGGAAACAAACAAGAAACAAGATTATGAGTGCACCATCCTCTGTTCCTTAGTTGGGAAAAAAACCCAAGCAAACCACTCCAATTGTTTTTAGCTTTGCAAGGCCTGATTTATTGCTTGAACTCAGGGCTTTACTCTGGCCTGTCTCGTTCATGTGCTCAGCAGTGTGGCCAAACACACTGATGGGCATTTTGCCTTTCTGGCAACACTTCTGAAGCTTTCATTTTACCTTTAAGTCAACACTTTCTGTTGAGAAGCTTTATGGTTTGCTGATTCTCAGGAATCCAAAGTTAGCAACATATCCTACTTGTTTTGTAAGAACACCCAACACTACAGGGTACAGTGTTTCCTCTTAAACCATAAAATCCCAAAACATTTGTGATTTGATGCTGTAAAAGTCTTTGCATACCTGCCACACTCCTACAATTGCATTGGCTACTAATATAAGTAAGATTACAAAAGGCTCTACAAATGCTGTGATTGTTTCTTCACCTTCTTCAAACCAGGCCAGGACCTGCAAGAGAAATACAGTGATTTAAATTCCTGATTTACACAGACACCTTGCAAACTTTATGCCTGCTAAGTTTCAACTGCTTAGAATTCAGCAGTTTTGGAAACCCCTCAATCTACCAAGTTTGTAGTTTTGTAATTCATGAATGAGTTGGCAAAACACAATGGAAAAGAAGAAAAAGAATCTTTACTAAAGTAGTACAAAGTTCATTTTAGAGGCCGCTCTTCTTTTAAAGGAGTAAGCTATTTATCTGGGAAACAATTGCTACTGTTGCTTCAGAAGTGAAAGCAGAAGTTGTGACAGCAGTTATGACAATGAGAAATAATTATTTCATTACTGTATAAAACAGAACATTGATTAGTTTGACTACTTAAAACATTAAAACCTTGCCAGAATCTGAATTTTAAGTAAATTAATTGCTCTTTACCAGTAACTTAACCAAACAAATGGAAACAGCTTTACAAGTTTTCAGTGAGTATATACAAAAAAAAAGCATCTACTTATTTAAATACACCTAGTGTCTTATTGAAGCATCTAAGTGAATGGCATCTGAAGCTGGATTGTAAACCAAGTAGCTGATAAAACTCAAAATTGGATTTTAAAAGGTAAATCAAACTTGAGGACTTGCATAAGAGGCTCCACATAGATTGTTTTAAAAGTGCACTCCAGTTTTAGGCATTTGTCATTCACTTGACTTGAATGTGTCAGGGCCTCTACAGAGTGCTGGAGTCACTGATGAAAAGTCAAGTTAACATAAGCAGAGAGGAAGAGCGTTTTCGTCAACGTGTTGAGCAACAGGAAGCCTGGAAAGTGACAGTAAATAGGAACAACGTGTTGAGATAATTAGGGCTGGTAGTCAGGCAACAGCACTCTGAATCACTACAAGACTGCAGCGAGCAAACTGTTACTAAAGCGAGCCCATGATTCCACCAACATGCTGCTCCGAGCTATTGCTCAATTGTGAGACACTCCAGGATGGCAAAAGGAAGGAGCAGCAGCATGAACGCCTCAAGCAGAAACAGACTGTCAAGGGAATCCAATGCAACAACAAATTTTTATTACAAAGGGATAAACTTGTAAGATCCAGGTTGTGATTAACGTGACTGCAACATTCCAACTGGCAGCACAACATTTCGAGGGTCTGTGTGATCCCCCTGCAGAACAGACTGAGTTGGGATCTCTGCACACCTCGGTGCTCTCCCATCTCCAGAGGAGCTCCTGTCATTTGCCCTGCCCTGCTGGGGCAGTGGGACTGGCCCTGCTGTCTGTGCCCACCCCACACACATCCCTGTGCCAGGGGCAGCCTCCCCTCTGCACCACAACTGCTGCTGCCCGTGGAGCCACAGGAGAGGCCAACGGGGCATTTCCAGATCTCGCAGTGCACACAAGGTCACACGCTGCCATCAGAATCTGTTTCTTCCCTCCCTGGAATTCTGCAGAGCCCACTTTGCTTCCAAACATAGCAAATAAATTCAATTATGTTGGGATGTGCCTATCTGAGCAGGCACCCACAAGGTTAACTGGAATAAAACATCTGCTTTACACGACGTTAAAGCAGAATCTTTTCCGATTTAAGACCATGTGTGTTGTAAAATAACATTGAGAAAGGCCACAACTTCCAGAAGTAAGGAAAGGAGCTACAAGGACAGCCAGATCCAAGTATGTCAAGGAGAGCCAAAATTAAGTTTTCAAGGGATCTTTCCTTTCAATAAGCCATTATTTCAATAAGAACAGCTGAACTCAAATTAGAGATCCTGAGAGTATAGAGTCTGATGGTTTAAATCTTCACTGCTGTTTTTTTGGTGAAATTATCAACCTGTGACAAGACTAAAGTGAAGTATCTAGTTAACCCTGGAAGTCAGCAATACACATTTCTCTCTCCAGAAGTTTCTACACAATTACTATCAGTGGAACAGTCCAAACTCTAGTTCTAGAACAATTTAGTAAACACAGACAAAATAACCAGATACATTTCAAGTTCTTAGTTTTGCTATGGCAGACTACAGCTATATTAACACTTCATTTAGGATATTTGTTATACACAACACATTCTGCAACAGATCAGGTTTATTACTTGATAGCAGCCTGAAGTAAAATAAAACAAAACAAAGCCAAGAAAAACAAAGAGGAAGTAGAACAAGCAATAACAAATATTTAACTTTGCATTTTTGGTAACAACAGACCATATGCTGAGGCCTGGTAAAGACCAGACAATTCTTGTCCAAGTCACTGAGTCCTTGTGAAAAAGTTTCCACTAGCACACTTTTAAGACCCTGGAGAGGTTTACAGTGAGAGATCTCATTTTTTTTCCAATTTCTACTCAGAAGGGCCCCACCATGTTTCAGCCCTAATCACTTTAAGACTCACATGTAGAACAGCTTAATTTCCAGGTCATTGATCTCCAATGCTCTGGTCAGGCACTACTGTCAATAGGTGAAGTCACCACGTATTTAAGAAAGAGTAGGAAAAATTCGAGAAGATAATTGCTCAAGAGAAATGCAAGGCTAAAAATATAAGGGAAATAACAGCAAGACATGAAAGCCCCATATCAACAGCCAATATAAGCAGCTTAAAGGACAACTTTCATTCAGCATATTTGCTTTAGGGCTGCCAGAGCCATGGCTTGCAGAGCCTATTTTAAACAAAGCCTAATGGGGTGGACCTGCAGGACTCTGAGGCAAAAGAAACACAATGACAGGCAAACAGCACTCGGTTATTTGTAAAAAGGGGACAGTGGTACAATGCCAAAGCCAGCCAGCAATGAGGTGAGCACTGATGGAAGCGACTGAAACATCACAAGTGCCCTTACAGTTTTTTCCATTTCTACAAGTGAAGTATCTCTATTGTCAGGGAAGTTATGGAGACAAGTTACCTCAGATGACTGTGTGTCATTAAGTAACAACAATAGAATTGGAGAATGGGAATTTGGAGGCAGAATTGCGTTGCCCAGCAGGCTGTACCCGCTCACCACTAACAGAGGGAGGAAAAGCAAACACTTTGTTGTCAGCAACCAAACAGGGATTTTTGTTTGGTTTTCATTTTGACAATGGAAACTTAGAAGCAAGCTGGGAGAGGTAAAATCTCATCCCAGCAAAAAGAAGTCCTGGATTAATTAAAGCAGGTCATACAAAACCCATGGACTGCTTTTAAGAGTTTTCTTCTCACGGGATAACGTGATTTCAGTTTTAATATATTTTGGACAGAAACCCCTCTTTTAGTGATTTCTCTTTTCAATATAAATAAACTTAAAATTAAGCAGGTGCAAACTATTTCAGTAGTCCTGTTCCATCCGTGTCAATTATACTGAACACCACGTAATATTAAAGGAAAACCTCCCAATTTTAGTTCCATGATTCAGTAGAGATTTTTGTCTGCCACACAAGGTCAGGGGAAAAAAACCATCTCAAACACAAACCAATGCATCTTGACCACATGTCTAAGCACAAAATTAAGTATTTTACTGAGTTCACAGACTGTAAGCATCCATCAGATGTTACTCCGTTATTTCTGAAAATAATTGAAAAATAATTTAATATATTGTTTATTATAGCAGTAAGAGGGGGGAAAAAAGATACCCATCAGCCACAGTTTAATTTTTACACCATAAAATGGAATCACAATGACTTCTCAAACTTTTATCAGCCCTACCCTCATGCTAATGAGCAATCTAAGTTTAGCTAAAAGCGTATCAGTGTCACGTTCTACAGCAACTCTTATCTTGTGCCACACACTCACTGCTGCTGACCTTTACAGGTAGCTTTCAGGTGATTTTGGGGCAAAATCTGAAACACTGTTAATGACACATCCTACTTCCTCCACGAGGACCTTTGTTCACCTTTCACCACAAGCTAGGTTACACTCATGCTAATTTAAAGGCTGTTACAATCTCTGGGCTAAAGCACGGTGTATTGTTTTAAACTAAACACAGATATCCACTACTAAAAAACATTCTCAGGACATTCACTTCTAAGTCAGCTTAGGAGTCAAAGGAATTACTGAGGGGAGGGAATGCTCTTAGGATGCTGTACAAATACTTCAAGTTTTGGTAGAGTTTTTAGCCTACACTGCACCTTGTAGGAGGAAATCCACTGTGTGATGCAGAGCTAAGACTGCAGAGTTCAGCACACACCACTGCTTAAAGCATCCACACTTCACCAAGGAATTATTCCACATCAGATGCAGTTAACGTTTTGCAACCTGTCAAAATCATTTATACAGCAAAGCAAGCTGCTCTTTTCAGTAAACACTGTAGATCTGAGCACATGCTACACAAGTATCAAGAATTAAAAGCCATGAATACAGTCCAAGGGTTTGTTTCTGCAGAGGCTTCCCGGATCCAACAGAAGAACAAAGACAAGTCTATTCACAGATACATTTACTCACCATCAGAAATTATTTACACTGTTTCTCTTCAAAGGCCATACTTAAGGCTTTCACTAACCAGGCACATCTCTTACAGCACTTCTGACCTGGAATGTAGGACACAGGATCCACAAACACGCAGCATCTGACCCCGGCAATCAGCCTGCCTGACACAGACTGAGCTGCTGCTCTGAGCTGTTTTACTGACACGTACCTGACAGGCAGTGCGGGAGCAGAGGGCACGAAAGGCACTCTGAACACAAGTTTATACCCTACATAGGAAAGGATGTTTCTGCACAAAACCTAATGCAGGTCTCAGTGCTACAGATGTGTGTTACTGTGCAAGCAGTTCTAACAGCAATAAAGTAATATGATTTATGATTATAACACAATAACCATAAAAACTCCCTGAACTCACACACACACAGAAAAACTACCTATATACTTCGAGATCCTCTGTCTCATACTTGAATCTTAGTTTTTCTAAACTGACAATGTACAGCTGGTCAAGAACACCAGAACTTAGGTGATGTAATTACATCCTATTTTTGCAGTAATGCAATCCTTGTATCAACATATCCAGTGGTGCTTTACAGCTACTATAAAAGTCTTATTATCCTTTCATCAAGAAAAAGTGTTAAAGCTTAAGAGAAAGAGACAGTATCATCACCTTCTGAGCAAAGAAAGACACCAGAAACAAACACAAAGCGGAAGAGCTTTTAAAGTACCAAAATAATAATAATAATAATATATCTAGAGGGTTTTTACTTTTCATATGAGAAAAATCTTTACTTCTAACATCAATTTAGTGTGCCTCTGTAGCTCCAAAATAGGGGACAGAAAAGGCAGAGCAGCAGCCCAAGGTCATGTACCATGTCAGCTGCACAGAAGCAGAGAACCCAGATCTATCCCACACTCCATTAGACAACAGTCTCCTCTTAATTAGATAGGAAAATTAACCATACTGAAAAAAGCAACTGAATTCAGCTACTAATCAAGTTTTCCAAGAGGACTCAGCAGTGCACGTTCTATGACCTCTGCCAGTCTGGTCTCATACTTACTAAGACTCAACAATCAAAGCTTTAGTTTGGGGAATCTGATTTTTCACTTACTTGTTTATAATAAAAACAACTAATGTACTTTGGCACGGAAGCCTAACAAACTTCTGTGCTGTCATTTGTCTCGTGAGATGACAGAAACACTCCTGACTTTTCAGGAACAAAAAGACATCCCCTTCTCACCCTCTGTGAGGAAAAGGGGAAAGAGGAGGGAAAGAAAAAAAAAAAAAAGCTTTTGAATGACTGTTTATTCAATTTTCAATAGCCAGCCTGATTTCCTCTCCAGGAAACACAGGAGTGAGTGAAACACATCTGTCTCCATGGTCAAGACTGATGTCACCAGTCACTGCTCAGCTGGTACTGGTGAATTACAGACCCAAAGCCAGAGCCTTGTGGAAGGTGTTGGTGCGGGGAGAGCAGATCCCAGCACAGCACAAACTGCAGCACCAGGGCAACCCTTCCCCCAGCACACAACAGCTCCAGAGCACATTCTCCTCTGCCCATCCTAATTAGCTTGCCCTTAGCTAAAGAGTCACCACAATTTCCACTCCCCCCAAGAGCTGCAGCATTAATTTTTTTTCAAGTAGTTAATTACAACTCCAGGGCAAAGTCTACTGTAAACTTTTACTCCCTACCTAAACAATTTAGTATTCTGCAAGCTTTTGTTTCTGTTGTCCAGCACCCCAAGAAATACAGCCTTCACCTTCCTCCTCTGAGTCTTCACTCTTGTTTTCCAGTTTTTCAGCAAGCACATACCATTTACACATAATGTAAGAAGATTGCCTAATAATGCTTGTTTTAGGAAAAAAAAAAAGTTTAAAACATTCTTGTTCTTTTAGTCCTGAATGCAAAGCAAGATGTCCATTTAATGACTTGTCTATCCAAAGGTCAGTTACCAAATTTGGTCAACAATGGTGCCATCACAGCCGTCAACATTCTTGTCACTGTCAAAAGCAACAACTGTCACCTTGCTATTATCAGGAAGGGAAGGCAACTGGAATATTCGCCATGTAGATTCTATTTACAGTCTGCATTGCATCCAAAAATGTCTTCCAATGATTATACATGGAGCTTGATAAAGATTAACCCAAAGGCAAGAAGAATGTCCAGTTAAACGCTTACTTACTCAAGGTTAATTTTCAAAGCCAACAGCAGCATTGGGAAATCCCACCTCAAATAAGCAAACTGGCTTGAATGAGAAGCACTTTTTAAAATACCTGTCTACTGTAGTTATGTACTTATGACTCATGCAATGAAAGACTCCCTGAAATTTTTCTTGGCTAGGACACAGAAACCTCGTCACAAGGAACTAATTTAAGAGACGGCAATCTTGCATCTATCCAGCAAGAAAGAATAATTTCAGTATGTACAGGCCATATACATTGGAATATGTCACTCTGCCATACAGAACCCTAGAAAATTTTTTTAAATTAATAAATAATACTTACAAAAGATATGCAAGCGGCCAGCAACAAAATTCTAACTAATAAGTCTTCAAATTGTTCAATCACAAGCTCGAGTAAGGTTTTTCCTGCAATATGTAACAAAAGCCATTGAGTCACGCACATTTACAAAAATAAATTATCAGCAATAATTAGCAGAAGATTTCATAACATGCTCACCTTCCTCTGCCGGCAGCTCTGTCAGTAGAAGATTTTTCCAGGAAGCATGTCAAAGAAAAGAAATCATCAAAGAAACACATTAGAGCATTATCAGGCATCCACACCAGATAGTCCACACACTGCACACTCAGCTGGGTTGGATTTGACAGACATACCGAAAGCCCCACTAAGGCGGCTCTTTTCACCACAGTATGTGAATGGAACTGAGAGTTTTGCATTTTAAGACACGTAAAGGTTCGCGGGAATGTGCCAAGGGTTATAATTCAGCCAAGTCATCACTCCAGCCAGCTGTGGGACTTCTGCTGTTGCTGCACACAAAGGGTCAAAGGCTCAAAACGCTTTTCAAATGCTTTCCTGACAAAGCTTTTCCTCCACATTCATTAAAAAAAAAAATCACAAACCATCAAACTTGGTTCAAAATATTTCAGATTCTTTCCTCCATTTTAAGAGTATGTCCTTATTTATGCTCTCCCCTTTATGTTCCTGCAACTAGATTTAGTAATCCAAGAGACATAAAAGCAGTGTTAAAGCTAAAAAAACCACCTCCACCGTGTAATCTTCTCATAGATTTTCATTTTTACAAAAAGGCAAGAGAGTTCATAAGGGACTAGGACAGCCAAGCAGCGAGGATTAAAAAAATCGACTGAATTTTGTGTCCCGACTGGAGAGAAAGGGGGAGAAAGGCGCTAAAAAAATGGGGAAAATGAAGGTCAAGACGGGCAAAAAAAAAAAAAAAAAAGAAAAAAAAAGGCAAATCCTAAACCCCAAAGCGCTTCATTTCAGAATGGAATAAGGTTTCCCACCGTTCCGGTGGAAGGGAACGGAGGTGACACCCTCCTCCCCAGAGCAGCCCTGCGAGCTCGGGATTGAAAGAAACCCACGAGGTGGAGTTCAAGTCAGCCATCTTCTCTCCCTCGCTCCTATTCCGGGTCCTGGAAGAGATGCCGGCTTTGCCAGTGCACACGCGTTAGGCCTCGCACAGGGCCCCGGCAGGGATGAGGGAGACGAGAGAGGGCTGGGAAAGGGAGCAGAGGGGGAAGAGGGCGAGCGCCGGCGGCAGCATCCCCGCGCCGGGGCCGCCTCACCTACCGTTGGAGCCCCATTTCTCCTTCAGCTTCTTCACTTGCTCGAGGCTGAGCCCGGTGCTCTCGTTGACGCCGAAATAAGCCAAAACTTCCTCCACAGTCTTTGTGTGCGCGTTCTCCATGGCTGGGGCAGGGAGCAGCAAATGGTGCCGTGCCTCGCCTCTTCCTCCTCCCTCTCCTCCTCCTCAGCGGCGGCGGGGGCGGCGGCGAGACCCCTCCTCAGCCCTCACCACCCCCGTGCTATCACCATAGACCCTCTCCCGCAGCACAGGAGCCCGAGCACACCTCACTCTTCGCGGAGGAGGCCGGGAGGGGCAGGAAAAAAATTAAAAATTAAAAAAAAAAAATCTAAAAAAATAGGGAAAGCCGCCCTAAAAAAAAAAAAAAAAAAAAAAAAAGGCAAGGGAAAAAAAAAAAGCCCCCACCCCCCCTCCCACCCCTCACGCCTCCGAGGGAGCCGAGCCGCCTCTCCGGCGGGGACGAGGGACTTCGGGCGGGGAGCGCGCGGGCCCCCGGAGCCGCTGTCGCCTCGGGGCCGCGGCGGGTCCCTGCGGGGATGGGCCGCGTCCAGGTGGCCGAGCGGCCTCTCCGCTCGCCTCAGCGGCTCCGAGCCGCCCCCGGTAACGGAGGGCGATAACGGCGCGGGGGAGAAAAAGCCGCAGCTGCCCTGCTGCCTGCGAAAGGTCAGGATAGCCCCCTTCCTTCCTTCTCTAGCAGCCCGATCCCCCCCGGCCTGCCCAGGCCGCTGTCGCCGTCACGGCTCGGGCTCCCCCGCGCCCGCCGCTGCCTCCGCTCGCTCCGGTCGCACAGCGGCGGCGGCGGCTCTAATGTAACTCGGGGGCCGCCCGGTGCTCTCTCGCCGCCGCGGCATGTGGACGCCGCTCATTGGCGGGGCCGGGGCGCGGGGCGGGCATGCTGGCGGCCCCGCCCGCGGGGCGGAGGCGATGGCTGCGGCGCGGCCCCTGCGCAGCGCGGTCCCGTTGCCGTCCGTGCTCCCGCCCGGGGCCCGGTGGCGGCTGCGCCTCGCGCGGCGGTGCCGCCGCTTCCGCTGCGCACCGGGACGGCCCCGCAGGTGCGGTGCGCGCTTTCCCGCCCTTGCTGTCCCGGCGGGAAGCGGCCCTGTCCCGGCCTCAGCCCGACGTGAGGGGAGCGGGGCGGCCTGAGGGGAGCTGCCCGCCATGGGGCTCTTGGCGCGGGGGTGGCGCGGAGCTGCTCCGGCGCGTGTCGCGACAGGAGCGCCAGCCGTCCTGGGAGCACTGCCCTCACCCTGTCGTGATAGGAGCCTCATCCAGTCCAGGGTGAGTGTGGGGTCGGCCCCCACCTCAGGAGCATCATCCGGTCAAAGGGTGACTGTGAGGCTGGCGCGCTCTGTCGCGACAGGAGCATCAGTCGGTCAGAGTGTGAGGGTGAGACTCTGAGGGAGGCAGTGGATTCTCCCTCACTGCAGACATTCCAAACCCACCTGGGCGCCTTCCTGTGTCCCCCTGCCCTGGCAAAGAGTTGGACTGGGTGATGTCAGGGGTCCCTTCCAACCCTAATGATTGTGACTGTGAGGGGCTGCACCGGCCTCTGTCGCGACAGGAGGCTCATCCATCACGAATGTGCAGAGGTGAGGGCCGTGTGGCAACGGGGTCACTCCCCTGAGGTCCTGCCCTGTGCTGCTGGCACTGAGCAGTGTCCCCAGTTGCCGTCGCACGGATGCCGGTGACAGCACACTCAGCCCTGGTGATACCGTGAGGAGCCATGAACTGCCCGCTGTGATTCCAGCGCTGCTGTGGGCTGAGCTGCCACCAGCTCTCCTCAGCACCGTATCTCGGCTCTGGCACAGGCACAGGAGCCGACAGAGCACAGAAAACTGACAGATCCCTCCAATCCCACCCGGTAATTTATAGGAACTTAAGTGAACTCAAACCGGAGAGAAATCACTGCCAGCTGACATTAATACACCTGCAGCACACACGCACAACACAGCAGATCAGCACACGGCATAAACACCTTTAAAACTTGGATCCAAGCGATGTTCTTGTGTCCATGTGCCTGTGCAAATACCAAAGCTGATCCCTACATGTGTGCTGGCTTACATAAATGCAGATCCTACATACAATCTGCATTTCCACCACTTATAAACCACCCACAGCACCACGCTATAAGAAACTGCGTGTCTGATCTGGAATGAAATATCTCAGTCTTACCTCTATGCTAGAAAAGGGATGGAGAGGGGCCAGCCCTTGTAAAATTAGGGTGTTACAGGGTACATGTGGCCCTGCATCCTTTCTAACAAAAGTACAACTGCTCAAAAAGGCTCCTCTGTGAATGGCCAAGGTCCAAGGAAGGATAACTTGACAGCCTACACTTCACAGGGCAGTTCTGAATGAAAATTCCTGAGCTAGATCTGATGACCTAGTTCAGGTAAGGCAATTACTTATTCCATGCCATGCCCATATTAATTTCATCTTGCTTATCAGCAGGATTAATCAACATGGCCAAATGTTGCATCAGGACAGTTATGTTGCTTTTCATACCTCACACAACACCTAAATAGACTTAGCCTGCTACAGAGGTGAAGAATGTCACATGGTAGGTGCATATAATGTATACAATTTACTGTAATTTTTAAACCAGTTTTAATAAGTTGCTTGATATGGCATGAACACATGATGCCACCATCCCCAAAACATGTACATATGCATATGCAACATTAAAAATACATGATTTCCATAATAATTCCATATGGAATAATGCCAGCTACTTGAATTATTTCACTAACAGCTCAGTATATGTCTGTGAGTAGTTTTTTCCCTTCTACCACATTAATAAAACCTCGATTATATATACTTTTTTTGGTAAAAATACATTTACCAAGCATTATTTTTACACACAAGCATATTTACTAGCCTTCATATACAAGTGCACATGTAATGGACTTGGAAGTCCTGCCTTTCATTTTCTTAATATTTAAAAATATTACAATTAAGCATCTGTAACAATTTTCAAAACAAAATGATACTAGAAAGAAACCCAGGTCATTTCATATTATTTCACCCTGTGTTGTATTTCCTATGTCATTCTTGGTTTCCTTTTTGTGCCTGTTTCCTAAAGGCCTCATGGAAAATTATTTTAAGCATACCAGAGGCATGGCACATGCAATTAGATCTTGGCAGAGGGTAAAATAAAGTAGATACTGTGTTCTTTCTATCTAACTTGTTAACAGGAGGAAATGCTGCTAGGAAGGCAAACAGAGCCTGAATTCTAGCAAATCCTGGAGAACTCTTGGCATTCTCTGGGGTTCACTAGTTCAGCTACAGTTTGACAGCTCCCATTCGTTGTTTCTCTCTCATCCATTCAGTACAGAGCACTTGATTCTTCCCCCTTTTTTCCATCCTATATAAAATCTGGAAAGAACCTGGAAGCACAGTCCTCTGCCTGAATTTATTTCTGTCACGTGTTCTGTTATGGCTCAGTGAATTTTGAGAGAAGAATGACTGATTTAAGGACTGTTCTACAGTTCTTCCAGAGCAGGATAACCTCTGCATTCCCTTCAGTCCTTTCCCTGCCTTTCCTTAGAAGTGCAGGACCACTGCTGCTGCTGAGGATTCCTTTGCAGGTGATACCTTCCAAATCCTCTGCCAGCTACACATTTGAAAAGCATTTGCAGATACAATTCATGGTCTAGACAGCACAGTACAGAACGAGCTACAAATACCCATGTAGACACTGCAGCAGAAGCAGTACCTGCTAAATTTGGCATCACTTGAGATCATACAAATTTAGAATTGTGAGTTGAAATCAGTGTTGTTTCCCATCGCTCTGCAAGGATTCATAATGCTTTCCATGACATTTGTCTTGTTTCTTAAAGAAGATGGTTATCTAAAGGTGATGGTTATCTAAAGATGGATAT
Source organism: Sturnus vulgaris (assembly GCF_052056855.1). Taxonomy (NCBI): domain Eukaryota; kingdom Metazoa; phylum Chordata; class Aves; order Passeriformes; family Sturnidae; genus Sturnus; species Sturnus vulgaris. The sequence continues at coordinate 2,744,225 of NC_142261.1, forward strand.
TTTGACCCAAATCAATATGACAGCACCTCAGCTCTGCCTGAAGCCAACAAGCTCATGAAAGCTTCCAGGTTTCCAGCAGGTGCAGAGAGCTTTACATTCTCCATTTTTAAGAAAGGAAATCAATTCATTTTGCTGCTGCAAAGTTGCTGTTTGTTATTAGAGTGGAACCCCTTGGAGTGGTACCTGGGAAAGAAACACAACAAAATGGGGCAGTTTTGGCCTTGTTGAGATTCCATTCACATAATGGAAGTGTATATTCCTACATTTGGCCTATTATTTTTTTTTTCCACTGTAATATATTAAGAAGGAGCAGCCAACACATCAGGCAGCAGCATTAAAACAGTTCCTGTAATGCTTACTAATTGAAGTAAATGGGAATTTGGCCTGAGAGAGGACTGCAGGATGCTTTCCTTCAAATTGCAATAACATTAAGTCATCCCTACTGCTGCAAAGCAGATTCACAGCAGAGTTACTGGTCATAATGTGAATTGTCTCTTGCTGTACACAAACACATATGTTTTGTAGCTCCGTTTTCAAACAAGATTAATAGTTTAGAGTGGAGCTAAACTCAGCATGGAAGAGCACAACATAAAATGCCAGTTGTTGAGCCAAAACACATGAATGCTGACCTGCAATAGGATGTCTTTCAGTGAACATAGACGAAGTGAGAATATTCTGTTTAATTGTGCCAAATTATGTCATGATTTTTGCAGACTGGCTAATTGCCTAATGGGGCTTGTGTTGAGACCACCAAACTCACTGCTCTCATCACCCTGGCTGATTTCAAATACAAGTCTTCGTGAGTGACAAATGGGGGCATTGTTTCTTCCTCCCACAGTACTATTTTATTCCTCTGAAATTACAGTTATTAAAATGTTTCAGCCAGTTGAAATCTACTAAGGCATATTAAAATGCTGCAAAAGTGCTGTATCAAAGTGAAAGGTTTTAAATCTGCAGTTCTGTCATAGGATAATGCAGTTTAAATATAGTAACTGTTTTTTGCAGTCAGCTTGCTCTTTGAATTCATGGTATTATGTCAAGGGGTTTTTTTCCCTCTCTCCCCCTTTAAGAAGCTTATAGCTTAAACAGCAAAATGCAAAAAAATACTGAGATGAAACAGTTATACAAACTCAGCAGAGGAATAAATGATAAAACATGAGTTTGAATGTTGATAATTAAGATAATCTGAGTTTATTCTGAATAATTTTTATTCCTTGGCAATGTGTGTTCCTGTGTCAGCAGCAGGTAGAATTTGACTTCCACAGAGACTGAGAGACTGTGATCACAAAGGATGGTGTTGCTGCTGGGAGATTTCTAGAACTGGATCTCTGTTCCTGCACAAAGCAGCTCCTTGCTGCCTTGGAAGTGTAAAGAGGCAGCGAGACAGAGTCTGATCTCAGTGACAGTAACTATGAGAGATCACAGTTTGGCTTGGTAGATTTCTTATTTTATTTCTATATCCTATTCATGGTCATTTGGTTCATCTCCAAAGACTCCATTGGAGTATTTGCCACAATAATCTCCATTTACCTGCTTGGAAAAATCTGTGCATCTCATGCTGGTGTCAGTAGATTTAGGTGTATGGGAGAGAGAAACATTTTATGAGAACCAACATCCATCATACATATCTGAAAAAATAATTTCTCCTGATTTTGATGGTGAGTCAGTTCCCTGGAAAAGAAATCAGCTGGACTGTTATTTTAAAAAATGCACAGCAACTTTAGAAATAAAGCACTGGTTGGTGCCCACATGATTTGAATTCTTATCTCATCCTGACCTGATTTTTCCATCTAATTACGGTCTAATTCTGATTAATTTGGCAGCTTGCTGCCATTTTCTTTTTCTTGTGTAAATATTCCTTGTGGGCTCTGGATCTAAGTTTTGTTGTCTGTAGATGGGGCTGAGAGCTTGTAGGGGGCTGCATGGCCAAGCACAGTGTTTAGAAAATGGTAGTTTGTTGTTTATGGGGTGTTACAGAATTGTCCTGTATTTTCTGTCTCTAACAAGGTGAGGGGTGTCATAGCTGTGATCATCTACTTACCTGCAGAACTTCATACTGAGAGTGCACTTAATAGTGCCATAGAAAGCTGAATTACTTTAGTGCTGGTCATGGGCCACCAATTCCTGAGCCAAGGAGTTACTCAGGCTTAGTAAAGTAAGACTCTGGTTTAAGTGAACCATCTGAATTACTTGGTTTTAAAAATTCTTTCATTTTTAAATCTCTTTACCTTCTCAGAGGCATTAATCAAGGCGTTTGTACAACAATAAATATTTCCCCTTTTTCAGAGTTCTTGCACGGTGCCATGAACAGTTCCACCATGGCACAGAGTTCTGCCATTCCATGTATTTCCTGGATCACAAGGAAAAGTCACACTCTCTCTGACTTCTCAAGACTGAAAGGAAGACATGCAGGATGACTCCATGTAGGTGACTAGCAATAATGTAAGACTGAACAGCTTTTCTTACTCATGGAGATGACTCCATTTTCAGGCATTGTTTGGGACTAATGGCACATGACTACCACTTTTCTAAGATGTGTGACACTTTGTGATATGACACCAGCTGAAGTTTCTGTGTTTCTGATGGAGGATTTCCTCCAAACTCATAGGTAGTTATTAGTAATACAGTGAAGTAGCACACTTCAATTTTCAGACACTGATAAAATTCTTGTATGCTGTCAAACAAGCTCCTTTATTGGTTATGGAGTATATTAAATAGAAATTCCAAAATTCTATTTCATGTAAAATTCTTTTGAGGTAATTTTTTTTCTCTGTGTCATGAAATAAGACAAAATGAGGGATTGAAACCAAAGGATCTTTTTGGTTTACCAGTTAAAGTCTTCTAGTCTGAACCCTCAGAAATCTGTGTAACCCACAATCCACATGGGTTTTGTTTTCTAAAAGGCAATATTTTTGTGGTAAGATTAGTGAGTACAATTACAGTATGTCTGTCACCTTCCTCTACCTTTCTAAGGTTTTCACAAATGCTTCCTAACATGGGCTATTCAGGAGAAAAAAAAACCTGCTGGACTGCCTTCATTCTCTATTAATGTGACTCTAACCAAACCTGAACATGTTTTCCTTTAGTGGAATAAATGTTATATTGATCTCCTATGTTTCCATTTCCTCACCTCATTTCTACCACTTAATACAATCTATCTAGGTATTTCACAGAAATGACAGGTTTTCGAAGGGGTTTAAGCTCCCAAATTACCTGTGGTAGGTTTTGGTCACTCACAGAACTGAAATTTTTACAGTTTATCTGTGAGAACTCAATGCTTCCAATATAAGACATCTGCTTTTTTCTGCATAGATTTATTATATGTCAATGGTGTTGCATGTGAACTCAAATTATCCTGACCTACAATTCTTGTTCTATTTCAAGGTTTTGGGTTTCTTAAAGATTGTTTAACTCCTGGGTGGTTTTTTTTCCCCCAGTTCTGTTAGAAAAAGAAAACCTCCCCTGAGTCATATTTTAAAAATACTGTTAAGCTCTTAAAGCTGCTTCTGCTCCCATGTCACAAAGCATTATTGAAAATATATTCATTTTTACCACCTACAATTGCTCAGATGGAGAACTTAAAGAATTTCTTTTCTACTCCCATGTTGAAACTCTGTCAGCAGCATTCTTATTCCTAGAAGTGAGCCACGGTGATTTTCCTGCTCTGTGCAGGTTAGGCTTTTTGTCAGAACAATGCTAGTGAGCTGATTTGATATTAATAACATTAACAAACATTATCATTATTAACAATAATAATAGCAGTGTTGATAATCTGTTTACTGTTGCTTGATTAATTATTTGCATTTGCAGCAAGGGTCTCGAGCATTTTATAAACCTTAAAAAAATGGAAATTATGTTATAAAATATCCCTGAGAGAGCAGGAATGTCATCCCCATTTCACAAAAACGGGAGCTGAGGTTCAAAGTCACAGTCACACAGTCTATGGCAGAACTAGAAATAGAAATGGTCTCCTGGCTCCCAGTCCTCTTTCTTCTCCTGTCACCCTAAATAGTTTCTAGTGTGGTTTTGTAAGACATTTATCACATGATTTTCAAAAATCATGTCCTATTTGTTAAGGAAAAGTAAAAAGTAATTTTAAAAATATAAAAAGTGATAAAAAAGAGACTAACTAATTTTTGCATGAGGTTGCTGAAACGATTTTAGCTGTTTTATGAGCAATGCCATCCAAGTTTCATGAGTTAATCCTGACCATAAGTACACTTAAAATAGATATCTTTGCCTCCAGCTAATCAACAGGCTTACTGCCTAAATAATTTATGTATAACCAACTAGTGGAAACTAGATCTTCTGTGATTTCCCTAGACACATATTCTGCATGTATCATGTATATCCTTGCCTATTTCTGATATTCATTTGAAATTCAGTTGGGACATTTCAGAACACTTTTGTGCTCCAGCTGTATAGCTCTAAGAAAAAGCCAGCTGGAGACATAATGCAGGATCTTTGAACTGGGCAAAATAATGCTTAGAATCCAAGTGCATAGTAGATGAAGATTCTGACTTTTTTCTTAACCAACAATGGATTAGAGTTTTAAGAAATACAGTCCTAATTCTAACACTGGCTCGTGTGGGTAAGCACTTTGTGTCTCTGCCCTACTAATGGCATTTAGTAACAAGATTCAGTTACAATATAGTAATAAATAAATATAAATTTATAAAGGTAAATATGAGATATTGGAGGATGATTAAATAAAATGAAAAATTAAATAATCTAATTTTCTTGCTGGAAATGTGAAGAACATGCAGCACCACACTGTGATTTTTGGACACATTTGTATAATGTTGCCTTCAATGGAGCAGTGAAAAGAAGCTTGGATTGAAAGAGAAAGCAAAAGCATTATCAAACACTATCCTGCTGTATTTTTACTGTAAATTCAAGAATTGATAGCTGAAATGGAAGGTACAGTACAAACTGTCTATCTGGGGTTCATAGCTTTTATCCAGAATTTTTAACTGGAAAATATATTCTGTCTCTTGTGGATAGCAACTGCTAAAAGACAATTCTTGTCCCGTCTGCTCTGTGTGCCAGGAATGCTGTGCACTGTTTACTGTTCTTGTTGGGACTTGCTGCAAAATTAGGGCCACGTTGTAGCTGCAGTCAGCCATGCAGGAATGGGAGGAGGAGCACCAGGTACTCCAGGAATAATTGAGGTGTGGCAGCCAGAAATTTTGCAGCACTGAAAGAACACAAAGAGCATTCTTGCTACTCCACTACTGGCTGGTGCTGCCTTCACCTGGGGAGTTTGTGGCAGCACTGAACTGGAACAACACTTGTGGAGCTCTGTAGCCGTGCAAAGAGGGGCAGTTGTTCCAAACCACATCATTTTACATGCACCTCTGCCTCCCCTGTGCAAAAATGCACTTTTCTTCTCACAGTGAGCAATGCCACTGTGTTCCTCTGTCCGTGTTGCTTTTTGGACAGAGTTAATTTTCCTGCCAGTATCTGCTGTAGAGTGGTGTGAGTGAGGGGCTGTGTGGTGTTTAGCTGCCTGTTGGGTTAAACCACCTCCTATTCCTGTCTTTGCATATTCCATCTCTGCACACTTGAAATTCCTTCAGGCCTGAGCCTCGAGGCACTGTGTTGAGTTCATGTACCATTCCCAAATGTGAACTTGATTACCTTGCAGATACAAGAGTCTGCTCATTTCAAATGTCACAGAAAAAGGCTAAGAAGAAAGACAAATTAAAATCTCATTGAGAATGGTAAAGATGTGAATTGTTTCTGGCCTGTGTTCGTGCAGCACCTGTTCATGACAACTGGGGGAAAGGATAAGTGGATTTGTTAATTCATATTTGCTGTGCAGAATTCCCTGGTGCTCTGCAAAGCTGGGAGATCTCCACTGATTAAACTGCCCTTTAAAGGCGAGCATCACTTTGAAAAACAAAATGTCCAATCACTGAGCTGTGGCAATCTAGCAGGTGTTCTTCAAAGCCTGGGGATGCTCATCTTCCATAAGAAAACTTAGAACATCCAGTATTCTGATATGTTGAGACAATTTTGGGTGGTTTTGTGATACCTGCTTAGGCCTCAAAATACTGGAATTGGGGGCATTTTATAGCCATTTTATGCTGGATGTGATGTGCTGCAGCCATGAACAACTTCTGTTGCTTTTCTGTTTCTTTTTGTACACACATTTTGGCTGATGGGAAAGAGATGTCTTTCCATGTGGCATGGGATGTATGCAGCTCATCTCAACTCCTACTAAATGTGGTGTCCAATTTTTTTTTTATCAAACCCCTAATCTCCTATCCATTAACAATTTTTGCTTGAAAAACTGTGGTTGCCACTGGAAACCATGACTTGCCAGTTAATGCTTTTGTTTGATCCTGGCTGACACAAGACTGGGTTTTGTTGCTCTTTCTGTACATTTTGATTTCTTCTGAATCATCCCAACAAGAGGCCTGAAAGCCATTATACACCAAAGCAGTACCAGTAGTTTATTTTTTTTACTGTTTTGGCTCAAAGAAGCATCAATTCAATTATTTTGATTAGGAAAGAGGCTCAGTTAAACTCATTCTCACTTCAATTCGGTGAAAGGACATTCTCCTTCTCCTAAGTGCAATGCAGAATTTGAAGGGGGTTTTGGGTTGTTTGGGGTTTTTAGTGTTTTTTTTTGGTTGGTTGGTTTTTTTGAGGAAGAGTATATAAAAATCTTAGGCTATAAATTCACCATGACAGTGAAAATATGTGTCAGATTTTGGATGGGTTGGCTTTGTGTCAGTCACACTCTGTACACTGGACCATGTGTTGTTGGCTTCATGAACCTTTTTTACTTTATGCTGCCATGATCTTTATATGTCTGTCCTCTCACATGCTGAATAAATGCCATGTAGGACATTCTGTCCCATCTGTTACAAGTGCTATTATATGTCTGGATACATATTGGATTAGTATTGATGAGAGATCCCAGGTATTTTATACAAAATATGTATTAAGGAGGATGTACAGAAAGTACAGGTATGAAAACAGACCTCTTTTGGAAATAGCTGCGTTAAAGCAGTCAGTTCAAGCATCTTTAGGAAGATAATTTTCTTATTTCACAAATGTTTGGGAGAGGTTTGACATTTTTTTTAGTAATTGTTTATTCTTTGAGGTGTAAACCAGCTGTTCTGGCTTTCACATGACTAACTATGCAAGGATCTGAGAGAAAATTTCCTAATAAATACTTCGAGAAAATTCTAGAAGAAGCTGTTCCAGACATAGAAATGTCTCAATGTCAGCTCCTCCCAGACCAAAAAGTACGATGCAAGACAGGCAAGACCAGAATCTCCCTTTTCTGAAGGCGTAGACTTTCCACATTTAGCTCTGGAGTTTCACGGCCTTCCACCTGCCACTGGGCAGAGTGGTGACCATTTGTTGGCTTGCAGGGCAGTATCATTTCAGAAAGAAATTCCACTTGAAATGGAGAAAGTGACCATTTTTGTGAGGAGTAGATTCAGTTACTTACATGACAGCTGCTTGCAGAAGTAAGCCAAGCACTTAAGAGAATGATTTTAAAGAAGCAGAAATTCTCAACAAACCACTCAGCCTTCTTTTATCTGAATTCACACAGAAACAACAAATAATTGAGGCCAAAATACATGTCGTGCTGAGTTTGCATTAGCTGGAAGGTTTGAAAATAATTAAGAGCAAAACTGTTAATACTCCATTGAAATAGCTGCTGCCTATCTATCCAGTCTGAAAGCCCAATCTGTTGTGTTCAATCAGCTTTCAGCTGCTACTTGCCAGCAGCCTAATTCCCCAGTCTTGTCTCTGTGCTGTGCTTGTGCATTCCACTACCTGCTAAGTTAAACCCTGCTGTCCTGGTGCTGTGTGGAGATTTCCAGTGCTATTCCAACCATCCACACTGGGTCAGAATATATCCCAAACCTGGCTCTGGGTATCCACACCAGCATGCCTGGTTCCAGTGGAGCCACATGGGGGAAAGGGGAGCAGCAGCTGTGTGGTTTAGCTCCCAGGATTAGGGCTGTGCTCATTCATACCATTCTCTGGGCATTTATGCAGTTTGGACAAGCTGTTGACCTGCAGCATTTCCACCTCTTTTTTTAAGTGATCTAATGCAGAGTAAGTTGCTCCTCCAAACTGCTGTTAACCACGGCCACACTGAGGTTGATAACATTATCTCAGTTTTCCTCCATCTCTTGGCACTTCTGTTGCACATGCAGTACTTTGGATTTATACTGCAAGAGGATTAAAAGGAAATTAACAATTGTACTTCTTATTGTTTCACTTGTGCAAGGTTCTGTGCAAGTTGAGAGTGAGGCTACAGGGGAGTCTCTGCTTAGACCTGACAGTTCTAAAGCTGTGTGGGGAGCGTGGAAATACAGTGCAGTGAGAGGTGTTTGCAGCTGGAGAGGCATTTTAAGCCTCAAACCTGTACCACCAGTTCTTGCTGAGAAATGTGTATGAAAAATGACAAAGTTCATTGCACAGGCATTTGGAAGGAACTAAAGAGCAATCCATTGACCTTTGCAGATTAAGTAATGCATATTGTCATAAGGAAGTGCTATTTGAGCACCAAACAGCAAATGTACACACTTATCCTTCATTAACCCCTCACTGGAGGCCGTCAGGATTTCCTGATCCCAACGGGTTCTTGGCATCTGGGCTGTTTCCAGCGGGCACATCAGTTCCCTGAGCCTGTCAGAGGATGCTTCGTGCTCTCCCTGCCCTTTTTGTCCCTGAAAGTGTCCCCAGGGAGGAAAGAGGGGAGAGGGCCATGGGGTGGGTGTGCAGATGGAATAGTGAGGGCTCTGTGCTCGGCTCCTGGGTCCAACAGAGGCCTCAGTGCCTGACTCTGTGTGCCTCAGTTTTCACTGAATTAAATGGGACTCAAATGTTTGCATTATACACAGAGAAACTTCCACTTGAAGGCAGCAGCAAAGAGCAGTTTTGCTGCTTTTGCAGAACATTTATATTACAGAAAGAGGACATGAATGAAAATGAACCGTGTGTATAATTCAGAGTTTGAGTGCAATAAAAATTAAATATGTTCTTTTTTTCTTTTATAATTTGTTAGCTCATTTATTTAACTTATGGGAAAAAATATAGAAAACTTTTTTTTCCTGGAGAATTAAATACTCTGTTCAAATACAAATGAATATATCACATTCTTATATGATTTGCAAGAAGATGAATTACTGTCTCTCCTTCTCCAGCCTTTCTTCCACTTTTCCAAATCTAAAGGAAGATTAGTTTCAGATTCATGCTTTTTCTTTATGTGGCTTATTGCACACTGAAATAAATTTCCCACACTCTTGCTAACATAGTGTTTTTAAAACTATTTTTATTTAGAAATTCTTCGTACAACATTACACAGTCTCAAAAATTAAATCAGTGAAAAGGAAGAAAAATTCTGTTCATCAGTCTTAGCACTTGAACTTATAATTGTGTGTCAGATGTAGAAAAAAAATTGGAGCTCTCCAGAGCCCCTGGACAAGAGAAGTCACTTTACCAGGACATTGAGATAATTTATCTGGGTGACTCAGAAAAAATGCTAGATAAGACTGAAATTTGGAGAGGCTGAGCACGTCCAGTCTCAGCCTTTGGATTATCAAGAATAAATCCAGCAACTGGCATGTGAATATGTTAATGCTGTAGATTCTAGCATGGAAACAGGAAACTGTATTTATGAGGCAAAAATATATCAGAGATTAATTCAGTTCTATGTATAATATATACATTTTACAGATCCAAAATCTTTGCCAAAATATGCATAATTTGCAAGTACACTGAAGTTAGAAAATGCCAGAATAAAGGTTGCCTTTCCATGCATATGCCCTGAAGGAATCTTTAATTACAAAACTCTTGGCTTCTTTTCTTAGCACTGAAATTTTCTAATTTCTCTGCGTGCTTGATTTTGAAGTCCTAATATTTTCTCTTTTAAATAAAGACTTAGGGATGCATTTCCCCAGGTTTAAAAGAAAAACAACAACACTGGAAAACAACAATATTCCATCCTTCTACCACCATCAAACTGCAGCCTCTCTGTGTCATCCCAGGGCCCTCCTGAGCAGCTTTGCCCGATGCTGGTGTGGTGCTGGAGCCTGAGCAATGGTCCCGTGTCTTCTGTCATGTGACACAAAACTACAGGTGTCAGCAAGAGGACTGGAAGGTAAGGCAGCACCTGAGCAGAGTTTTAAATCAGTTACTTATTATTATTGTCATCATTTTCATTATAGTCCTGATTGTGCAACCACTACCAGCCTTGCTTGGAGCAGCCATGTGAACTTTTCATGTGCACGGTCACTTCTACCCATGCAAATGAATGTAAAACGTTGATTTCTGATTTGCTCCCATTTTAAATCTCTTTACACTCGGTTTCTGCAGCTGTGAGGGACAGCACATAGGGCTGCAGCCTGCAAATCCAGGGCTGTGTGCTGAGGAGGGTCTCACTTGAAGCTGATTGAAGCTGTTAAGTCAGAGTAGTCACACTGACAGCACAGAAGTTGATAATGATTTCTCACACATCCAGTGCACTGAATCATTATGCCTTGTTTGCCTCTTTCTGCTGTAGATTGAAGAGTTTTGATCAATAGTGGCAGCATGCAAAGCCTCATAAAATTTGTTCATTTCCTAGAATCTCTTTCTATGCTTTGGTATTTTGTATGCATAACCAAGGAGGCAATATTTCAAATCTCTCTCTCTGCACTACAGAAAAGCCCCCAAACTAGTGTTTATCTCTGCTGCACTGGAAAGGTTGTGCATTCCCAAATTCCAAATTGTCGTAGAAGAGGAGGGTTGAGAACTCAGGAGCCTGACTCCAGTGAGGTAAAAAAACATCCTACCTGTGAAGACCCAGCCAAGGTGTGAGAGGGTTAAATACTTATTTTATATTGCTTTTTTAGTTGATTAATTTAAACCAGGACTATGCACCTAGTACTGAAACTGCAAACTGAAAGTTCTCTGTGAGATCTGGAAACAGCTACAGGCTTGCTTCCATAAATAATACTGAAAGTTAAACAGTGATTTCACAAGGTCCAGGACGTAGTATAAATAAGAAAGCAGAAATATCCAGGAAATCCTTGGTTAACAAATGTTTTGTTTTAAACATTATATGCTTTTCTTAATCTCTGAAAATCATCTTCACAGTAGACACTAAACTGAGAGAAGTAAAAAGAAAAATTTTCTCTGACTTGAGCAAGATATTTTGTCACACTGAAAGAAGTGTTTGTTCTGAAGCTTTTCAGTACTAATCTGAAAGCTCACAGACCTGGTGAAAAGTAAAAAAAGCAATGAAATATTCTATTAATGACACCAAGCTTGTGTCAAAAAGTCTCAGATGTCGTATGCTGACACCAAATATCACAGCATTCAGCAACTGCAGGAGATTGGATTAGTGCAATGCTTGGAATTGAACCATCCCAAAGGGGTTTTTAGGCAGGTTGGGCCAAATTCAGCCAGGAGGAAACTGCATGAATTTGACTGGATTTATACCCAGAGAAATTTGGTCTTTTCTGTTGTGGCCAAAATGTAATGCTCAGGTTAAAACTGGGCATCTGTACAAAAATTATGACTCCTGGTTTTAAAGAAATAATATAAAATGTCATCTAGGTATTTCAGGTAAGCACAGGTACTACTTCAGATCAGCGATCCTGCTGTTTTCATTTTGGACTTCTAGTCCAAACTGGGTTGCTGAAAAGTGAAAAAGAGGGAAATGAGAGAAGTTCTGTGAAAATTTTTCCACTTACAGTGTACACCACTTGCTGTTTCTATGTCCCCATTGTCCTCAGGCCACCCCATTCTAGATTCAGGACCTGTTTCAGTCACAAGTGTTCCTGTTCTGTCTAAAGCATCATCTCTGTCTGGTATTTATTACATAGTCCAGTGGACTGAACGACCTGTGAGCGGGACAGATGCCAGAGGAAAACAAGCACAGGCTGGGGGCAGCCAAAAACCTGCTGACATTGAATCATTGAGAAGCTCTGAGGGGTTTTGTCCTGGTTTGGTTTGTTTGCTTTTTTCTATCTATGTGGTTTTTGAAAACCACAAACTCTGCTCTGGAAAATACATATTTTGGCTTTGTACAGGTTTCTAAATTCTGTTCAGCCCACTCAGCAGTATATTAACTTCTGCCATATGATTTGTTTTTTTCTCTTACAGTCTCCATGGGAAAAAGGTGTTGGAACTGTAGTTCTTATTGTGTGATGTTTAGGTTTATTATTTCTATGTTTACATGTAAATGAGGGAAAGGGAGAAGTAGCCATGAGCTCCTGGGCAAGTTCAGGAAACCTGATGCTTGTATAGAGTTGATGTGAAGTGTGGCAGTGGGCAAGCATTCTGTATCAAAGGGTAGGATTTTCCTTATCCTGTCTCAGAGCAGTGGGGAGGCATTTCAGCAGCCATTACAATAATTCCTGTATCTCAGGAGGCTCAGAGTTGCTGTAGCAACCTTTTGCTAGATAGGAATTTGGCTGGTGAAGCCCCACAGGAATCTGCCCCCACTCTTGCCTAACCTCTCACATCACCGGTCTCAGCTGCCAGGGAGAAACCCCAGCTGTGAATCAGGCAGGGTGAGGGACCCCTTTCCACACGTTCCTCACACAACTTTCCCCTCATTCCTGCTTTGTGACAATTTTCCATGCAGAAGAGCTTTGCTGTGTGTACAGAGTTCTCTGCCTGAACCTGGATTGTAAAAGTGGTCATAGTAAATTTCGTGCACACAAACAAACCCTTATTCATGCACTTGCAGATGCAGAGAGTGAAGATGCAAAAGCAAGGAGTGCAGATCGGTGTGGGAAGTTTGACTGGGAGGCAGCAGGAGTTGTGGTGACACAAAAGAAGTATTATAAAGTCACCCAGGGGATCAGGCAGATGGGAACAGACTTGAGTAGGAAGGAATACAGACAAGGTCCCCAAAGCCTGTTACTTAGATTTGGATTAAAAACGAAGTGTGAAGTTGGTCAGAGCATGAGGGGATGCATCACTCCTAAACCAGTTCCTTCAGAAGTGTGAAGTATTCTCTGGAGTAATGAAAGACAGTTTTTTGGCCTTCCAGACTGCTGTACGATTGAGAATATTGGAAGGTTTTATTTATAGATAGTTTTGCCCAGTGGTTATAGGGAAAAGACAGACCATGTTTTGGATTTTTGCCTCTCATTTCAAATTCTACAGGTGATTAACATTGGTGCTGCCTTCAGTCGTAACTCTTGGAGGAGGACACGGCATAACTGTTGTTTCCCTTTTATAAATTGTTTCATGATTATTACTTTTGAATCAGGACATTTAGGGCCGGTTCCTTCCCTTGTTTCCTGTTCCTGCTCCCAGACCTGCTTCTGTAAGTCATTATTAATCTGCTTAGACAAAAATATCAATCATGGAGCAGGTACCAAAATCAGGGGTAAGGTGGATTAATGTGCTGGGCTGGAGAACTTGGTGGCTGAGGAGCCAACCCACACTCCTTTTTGGCAGCTGTGGTGCAGGGCTGCTGCCTCTCAGGAACAGAAAGCTGAGGAACAGTGCAAGGCTGTCCAGCAAGGATCACCAAAAGGAGCTGTGGAGAATTCTGGGTTCTTGCTGTACCAGAGATGCATCAGCTTAACAAAATATCCTGAGTCTGTGAGGTTAAACCAGGTTGAATCCCTAATGCTAATGCAAGACTTAACTCTTCCAGATGCTATTTTAAGTTGTACAGGCAGTCACTAAACACAACCAACAGTGAAAAATATAATTTAAAAAATGTTTGATTTGTGTATGTGATGATTCTCACGGGTTTAAAGCACAGGTAAAGCAGGGTGAATTCCAGAAAAAGAATCTGGTTTATTTGTTTTGTGGGGTTTTTTTAAAACAAATACCTTGCAGTGTGAAGCACTTTTTAATTATGCAGAGAAGGAGGAGATCCACCCTGGCAGGTTTCTTGGGCTGCAGGGAGCTGTTGGGCCTCAGACAGAAAATGGGCCCATGTATGGTTATAGTCAGAACGTGTTGCTGAGTGGCAGCGAGGAAGGCGAGTGGGCTTTGGAGAGCTGACTGATCTCTGTGCTCTAGCAGAGGAATCAAAACTGAATATGCACTGTGCCCTAGTTAGACTTATTCTACCTACCCTGAGCTGTGTGTCACTTCATGCAATTTGGGCTGCAGCCTGGGCTCTGTTTCGAGGGTGTTGTGGGTATGATTTTTACTGTATATTTTTAAAAGAGCACCCAGTTCTGAGGAATCTATTCCCAGCTAAAGCATACAAGCACAAGAAAGGTCAGAGAGAGGCATCTCTAGCTTTGGTAAATAAACAAATCTCTTCTCTGTGGCTGGGATGTTGTATTAATAGCAGTAGATTTGGTTTCGCATTGTGGAGCTCCTCCTGTTTCATTGCTATTGAAGATAAGAGAACACAAAATGTTCTGTCACCCTCCCTATGAGAAAACAAGCCAACAGGCAGAGACTATTATATTTAAAGATATTACTGAGGCAAAGACTCAGAGCACACAAACACCCAGGTTTATATTCAGTAACTACTGGATACCATCACAGGCACACCAGTAACTCAGCCCTAGTTAATGCCTTGCATGAAAGAGTTTGCAAGACAAAGTCACTGCATGAGAAAGAAACTAAAAATAAGGGTTGAGCCTTAAGCAGATGGAAAGGTTGAGCCTTAATTTTTCTCTTTTGCATTTTTCTTAGTGATTCAGTTGCAGCAAAAAAATTTAACAGGTCTCTTCTGCTTCTTAACCTGTGCACCCACCAGGCTGCTGCAGTCAGGTTTGCTTCAGCTGGTAACCTGGAGTTGTTCCTTCATCACAGGACACCAGCACTGAAGATTTTCTAAGCAGTTCCTCAAAGGAAGACTCCTTGGGAAATTGTAAAACCCCCTAACTTGGCAGTAAGTATGTGTAAAATAAATTAACAGAGCTGTACCCTAGAGCTTCTCTACACTAGTTCTTTTGGAAGAATTAATTCTAAAGTTTCAGATGTAGAATATTTTACTTGGGAATATGCACCTCTTGGGTGGAAGGCAGACTGCCTAGTGGGTAAGAAGTGTGATGGGAAGAAATGAAGAATTTTTCCTTAACTAGTTGGCATATATGACACAAACCATTGCTTCTCTAGCTTTGGTCACTGTTACATGAGTTAATCCATGCTCAGGGTGTACTTCTTGTCCTTAGTGGCACTGTTGCACCATTGGGCATCAGTCCAAGAAGGAGACAGTTTTCTCCTCTGCAAATAAGCATCTTCTGTTGGAGAGCAGATTGCTGGAGATAAGTAAAAATAAACACGAACCAAATCAGATAATTCTCTTCTCAACAGTAATTTTCCTTGTCCTTGAAATGTCCTCAGCTCCAGGTTTATTTGTTTCCCTGATGCTCAGGTAGAGTCTGTTCAGAGGGGAGTTATTCTGCATGCAGGAGGCGTTTGGAAAACTGCACCTCTACATAGGATTCATAAACAAACCAAATGACTCAACAGAAAGAAGTTACATGCAGTGAGATTTTTTCCTCTAGGGGTATTTTTAGAGCAAGAAAATAGAAATATTGGCAGAAGATAGACACTGAAATCACCAAAATTGTTCTCTCTCCAGTCTGACCAGTCTGGAATTTAATTTATGTGCTTGTTGTGGCCCCCTGGTAGCAGTCTACCTTTCTAGACTGTATCGTGGCAAAAACAATCTCAGCTGAGGTTAAGATGCTGCTTACATGTGTTTGTAAGTGAATATCACTTCCCATCTGCTGCACTCGTTGCATTTTACATAAAAAAGAGATTAATTATTTCTTCTAGATCAGCACATATGCAAATTCCTCTAAAAATTCAAAAGAAATTCTGGGCAGAGACAATGGGCTTCTTTGACAGCTACTGATGAGTCTTCAAGATGATTATAAATGTTCAGAGAAAGTAACATTTTTTGTAGTTAGGAATAAAAAAAAGGTAATTGTTCCATACTGTAGCTTTGAGAACAACGCCAAATTTAATTCTGCCATCACAGGAATTTTTGGCTGGGTTACATGTGAGGAAAGATTTCCATTTTGAGCATGAAATTTCTTTTAACTGTGATTTCTGATACAACATATGCCATAGAAATGAGGAAAAAATCCCTGCAGTTTGTGTGAGGGCCTTCTGATCCTCTGGAAGGATTCTGTGTGCCTTGGTGTGTTAGTGCTTGAAAGGATTTAATCCAGATGGTTTTGGAAAGGAATAATACCTTTATTTGTACCTGATACCAATAAGATTTTCAAACAGATTTAAGAGGCATAAGAGCTGTGCTGTGAATAAGGGATTCTATATAAAATTAAAATCTTTGCATGCAATATTTTTCATTTAATTACCTCATAAGCTGCTAAAAACGAAATATTTATTTTTAAGTGATATCATTGTGCAGTTTCAAGGGCACACATGACCACTACATTTATGTAATGACCACTGAAAAAATAGTGCTAGAAACAGAGTATCAATTTGAATTATCCCAAAATATCATCTTCTTGAAAGGTAACAGATATTAAACACCCAATACATGAGAATAATAGGGAAATTAATTCTTTTATAACTTCAGTATTGATCCAATTCTTTGGCTTTCTAAAAATGAATTTGTGTACAGGGTTGTGTGCAGCTGAACTTTAGGGTAGTGATTTTGACAGATTGAACCTGATATGAAGAACTTCAATCTGTTTGAACAGCATCTGAATTTCCCTTCAAGGTGTAATAAAAGGCAGCAAGCAGCCCCCAATTGCATAAGCAATAACATAATTGCTGTTCTGCTTGGCAAGGTTATCATCTGGTTCCTGATTATATGTTAATGGCAACAATTTAAGATACTTCAGGACGATGAATGTCCAACAACATTATTTTAGTATTCCATGTGCTTGAAAAATGTCTTTTCTTTCAAGAATGAATCGTGTTCCCTGAAATGCAGCTGGAGAACGAGGGCAGCTCAGGCCACCCCAGACCTCAGGAGATTGATAGTGTTGGCAGCTGAGGATCTAATTATGGATTATTTGGGTCGGACTCTTTTATCCCAGGTAGGTGTGACTTGATTGACTCAAAGGAGGTTAGTTCATTCAGAGCACAGGGGTTATACTTAGAGCAGGAGTGAATTTATTCCCCTAGAAATTGTCATCCTATTAATCTTTAGGATAGTTTAACAATTCCTATAAGCAGACATCTTGATTTTATATGGCATTTCTATGCATATCTTAATGATATTGCACAAACTGCTGGCAGTCAGGTATGTTATTATTGCATTAGTTATGTGTGTTTTTAATAAAGCTCAGGGTGAAAGCATTTACTCAGGAAAATACTATTAGGAATGTTTCCTTTACAACTCCTCTCTCTCAATTTTGCAAAGGCAGAGCCCAAACCAGACTGGCACAGTCTGCAATCCTTAAACTGACCATAAACAAGACACATGGAAATGTAGGGTTTATTACATATTTTAAATTTTCATTGCTTAAGAGATTGAAAAATATTGTCTACTTGAATTACACAATGACCCACAACTGGATTGCAGTATTTTGGTGTTTTCCACAGTTTCTTGCATAAGCATTTTTACAGTCTCCCTGTTCTTGTATTTTGTCTCATATCAATACACAAAACATGTACGTTGTGTCTGGGAGTTATTGTGGCATTAAATAAAAGTAATGAAGTCAGTGTAAATGATAAGCACTAATTAGGGCAGTCTGATTTCCTTTTGTTTGTTCCAAAAATCCTGTGGAGGAGCTCAGGAGGGATCTGTCCAAGACATTACATCAGGAAAGAGGCTCAGTCTGATTTATCCCATCGTGTAGGCGACACATTTGCAGAACTATATGTTCCACTTTAACAGATGCATACGTTCTCAGAGGGGAGGACAATGCTTGATGCAGGAAAAAGCATTCCCTGGAAAATCAAAAGCCCAGGTGATCATTCTCTATCTTGGTATTTCATTTTCTGAGACTCACACGAAGGAGAGGAGCACGACCCTGCTGCCAGAGTAACCAGAAGTTATGAGTATTAATTTCCTGCCTTCCAGCACTGATTGCCTGGTAGGCATTTCTTAAGTGATAAAATTCTGTCTTGTTTTCTGCTGTTTAACTTTGTAATCACTCAACATCCATTAGGGGAGCAGGTTTTGATGAAGGGAAGATTTCACCTTGGCTTGGGAGCTTTTTAATAAAACAGTTGTTATTTTTCTAATTTGTCTTCATACTGTCCCTGAAGCACATTGAGGACAACAGGGACTACAGACCGAGGTGCAGCTCTGCAGAAGTTGTTTTCTTTGAGGGAGAGGGTGGTTTAAGAAGCTCCAGCCCCTTGTTCTCTGTGTCTCTTGCTCCCAGCTCCTCACCTGCAGCTCTCCGCCCCTCCAGTTGTGCTCTCACAGTTGTTTTGTGGCCATAAACTGAACAACTGAGTTAATAATCATCTTTCACTGAGAGATTGTGATAAGCCTGACCATGCAGTCCCACAGAGTTGTGCCAGCACCACTGAAAAAAACATTGTCACCATAATTCCAGGCTGGTTTAGACTGAGGTGCCACAGAGCAGGGCAGTCCCACCTCTTCTCTTGGGTTTTCCTGACCATTCCGTGGAATGTGTGGGTATGAGCCAAGGAACAACCTCAGCTGAAAGCAGAGTTCTCACTACCATTTCACTGGAGGGATTCTTGTTTTGAGGAAGCTTTGGCTGAAGTTCCACACTCTGTGCAGCACCCTGCAATTTAAGAAGCTCCATCCAGTTTTTATTTTGGCTTCCTTTTAGATTCCAGGTGCGAATTATTGCTGGGTTTAATCTCCTGGAAACCCACATCCTCCTTGCATTCAGGGAGCAACCACAGTGTGTGCAGTAAGAGGGCAGGCTTAAGCCATGCTCACTTAATGTGTTCTTTTCCTCCAGCCAATAATCACCCCCAACTTAATTAGCTAATGTTGTGTTTGGGGATTCAATATTTATGCACCAGGGAAGCCACAACATTGCAAACCTCTCTGTTTGCTGAATGCCCTTTTATAAAAACTGGATGTACCCATATGGATTGTTTCAAACAAAGATAAATTGCATTAGCACCGGGTGTTTGCAGGTGAAATTGGCTCTGATGCAGCTGCTGTATCAAAGACATTTCCTTTATTATGAAACTCCAGTATTCATGTCTCTCCTTGTGGGATGTAATAGTGGAAACATTGCTGAGCCTGTGATGAGGAGTTCATCTGATTCTAAATGACTTCTCAGTAACAGGCTGTACATCTTGTAAGGAGAACATCTCCATCAAAGCATTTTGAATTGGTTTCAATTTTTTGTATTCACTAAAGAACCTGGGTTTGCTATTTTCTCCCCCTAAAAGACTGAATTTTCTATTGAAAATTTTGACTTTGTATTATAAAGTTTTTAAACATGACTTTTCATTTTTTTTCATGAAATTATATGAATATTTAATTATCTTTTTTTCTCTTGACACTGAATTTCTCATGGGGAAAATGTTTTTATTCCCCTGTGGTATATGCTTGTATCAACAAAAGTTTTTGCTTAAGGCCAAATTTATCAGACTAAATAGGAGCTTTCACCATTGACTGGGTTATTCATTAACTGAGATTACCCTAGAGTTGTTCTCATATTTAAAAGCAAGATTTAGGGCTCAGTGACAAACCTGCTGCTCTTGTATTGAGGGCTAATCCAGCCAATTCCAGCACACTGAGGAGGAGACAGACAAGCAGGAGCAGCAGCTTTGTCCAGAGCTGCCTGGGGCAATAAACCAGAAACCCAAACTCTCCCATCCCTTGCTATACTCCAAGCCAGCCAGTTTTTCTCTGGCAGCTCTTTCACATTCTTTACAATTTGTGAAGACAACATTGAACAATATTCAAATAATATAATACAATATTAAAAATAACTTCATTTCCTCTAATTTCCTCTAAGAAAAAATAGAATTCCCAGTTATCTCAGTGCCAGGTTATATAATTAACTTTTCAGCTACAGGACAAAGTAGACACTTGTTAAAAACTGAAATGTACAAAGAACAAGCCCACAAATTCCAGGTTGTATTCTGGTTTCTAGGCGAGACCCAACCTTGAAGTGTGCACACATGCACACAGGGGCTTCTCCTGATCTTATCTCTCTGGCATTACAAAAAAATCTGAGGGTAGGAGAAAAATCTCACATTTCATTTTGTTGACTCCATTAGCTCCATGAAGGAGTTGTGATGCTTTTTATGTTTGAAATTCCTCGTTGCAATATATTTAAAAGTTCCTTCAGGAACTGGCTTTATCTCTGTCTGTATCATAGTTGTTTATTTGTATCTGTTCTGACCTTTCCATTACACTTTTCAGTGAATTCTCACATCTCAAATGTACAGAGATTTCACTGCTGAGCTGCTTTTCAGGCAGTGCCAGGGTCAGCTGAGGATATCTAAGTGAGGACACTGACTCGTGCACTGGGAAATTCGGTGACGTTTGAGATGTCATTCCTTTGTGTTCCAACACTCCAAACCTCGGGCTGGGATGGGGGCTTGGGGGCCTGAACAACAATATTCAGGATCAGACTCAGGAGGTTTCACAGGGACATCAGGTTGGGAATCCTGGGCATGCCCCGAGACCACAGTCCAGAGGCAGGGTCTGGATTCCTACTTTTGCTTCTGATCCATTCCAGAGTGGGGATTGTTCATCCAGAAAATAACATTAATGCAGCAACTTCTTGATCTGGCTACATGGCCAACAGAATTTACTACGAGTTGTTTGTCAATTATTTTGAGATTCCACGATGGGAGTTGCTGCACCAAATAGTTCATTTTAACCTGATTTGTGGATGTGCCATTGTAGTCACACACATTCACAGGATCAGAGCCTTCTCTATTAAGCTGTCCACAAATACTTTGCATGACAATGCCATAAAATCAGGGAACTGGATATTCTAGAGTTAGAACTTGAGCCATCAGTCACAGTCAGAGTGTAACAGAGCTATAAAAGTGAGCATTGACACGGAGTGTGATCAAATTAATATAAACAATATACTCCCAAGCATATGCCACTTATCCCAGATAGATACCACTGGCATGTCTAGATTTAGTTTCCATGTTATTCCTTGGATTTGATCATTAGGTAACACTGGACAACATTAATATTGAAGGGAGCAAATCTTGTACAGGATAAATGACATTTACTCTGTCAGTTCTCCTTTTATTTCCAGCAGTGAAACTGCATTATCATCGCCACAAACTAATCCCATTTTGTCCCTAAGTGCAGGAGGTCTGTAGCAGAGTGATACAAATGAATTAAAATATATTGATTGTATAGAAAATTAAGTGCAAACTATTTAACACATCCTAAGTGATTAGATGCAATAAAACCTTGCAGAGACGATTGCACAACTGGCAAACCCAAGTCGGGAGAGAACAATTGGGGGAGAGAGGATCTGGCTTCAGACCTTGGTTTTTCCACTGGGGCCCTGACAAACACCCTCTGTGCTGGAGGGGACAGGTGTCAGCCCCACCCCAGCCCCTTCCCACTCCCCATTTAGATTTTACATCAAGTCTCTGTGAGCTCTGCCTTGAAATCCCATTTTTCTAAGCAAAGACAAAGGCAAACACCTTTTATTGGCACTGGTTCTAGAGGAGCAAAGGTGTTACATAAAGGGCTGCTGAGATTCTGGATTACACAATATTTTTAAGGGGCATGTGATACATCAGGGACTATTTATATGTACATTGAAAGTAACTGTTGATTACCCAAACTAATTCTTATCCTAAAGAGATCAACACCGCCAAGAAGGTACAGGAAAACAATTTTGCAGTAGCATAAAATTAAACTGTCTTGTTTGTGGGTACACAAAAGGATTAAAGAGTATAATTTTGCTCTCTTAGACCAAATGAATTCCTAAATTGGAAAAGCAGCTCTGTCCAAGGTCGCCTCTGTTGTTTCCAAAAATATCTCGAAACAAACGCAAGAGGGGCACTTTGTTGGGTGTTATCTAGACATATATAGTTTCAATCAAATTCTTCAACAAGTGTCAGAATAAAAGTCAAACATTTGTCTGACACTGCCAAGTCACCGGCAAGTGAATCCCCTCAAAGGTTGAAAATAAATTTGATAATAGAATTAAGAATTATGGGATGGTTTCTTTAAAGAAAAAGCCACAATAATTTGGGATTGAGTTGTAAACACCTTTTAGACACTTCATGAAGGGTTGTCTAATTCTTTCCACAACACTGGGTGAAGTGATACAAGGTTGTGTTCGTGACCCCAGGAAAATATTTATAGTGCTTTTTCCAGTGTATGAGTTCCCTCTTTCCCTCTCTTTGTATTTTATGATCAACCTTCAATTAAACCAAGAAACAGAAAAAAACCTTCATGTTATGAGATTTTACAGTGGTGCATTTCCCATAGAAATACTGAAGTGCAGTGTAGTAAATAAAACCCTCCAAAGGAGCAGTAACACATCAGCAAGAGCCCTCTGTGAGAGCCTGGTTAGGAGCTGGGGGACAATTTCCTGAAGGACATTTAATGTCAGGATGGCACTGCCCAATTCCCCTGCCCTGGGAACATGAACTGGCTCCCCTGCTGCTCCCTGAGCCCACATGAAGGGAACACCAAGCAGAGAATCCCTTTTGGCCAGGAGATGTAACATGAATGTGAAATATTGGTGTAACAGGTTGGCTGTGGGTGACTCCCAGTGTTCTGATAGTTCTGTTTGCTTTTTAACGCGCTATAAAAACACGGCAGGCTCCAAGCACAGAACGAGGGACGTGGGGACAGTGTTTTATAAATACTTTATAAAACCTCCAAGGTTTAAATGCTGCAGTCCACAGAAAGCTGCTCTAGAGCACTGCATCATTTAAATAGCAGTTGATAAGCAAAATGTACCATTTTAATATGATTTTACTTTTAAATGTTTCTACTTTTAGAATCCCAAATTAATTAATCATCCCTTTTTGCTCTTGGTAATTCTTCACTAATGGCTCAAAATTTCTATGATAACTGCAAAGAAATGCCTAAACCCTGGTTTACTCACCAGAAAATGCTTTGGTAGTGTAAACCAAGTAAAATGCTGAATTATTCATTATTTATAACCTTAAAGTTTCAACTGCTGTTTGAAAAAGAGTAATCCAGTTTCAAAAAAAACAAACATTAACCCCCTCACAAATTTTAATTGCAGAGAATCTTAACGGATTTTAGGGTTTTTTTTTCAGTATGAGACAGTTGTTAAATGTATAAAGAAATTGGGAGATTGGTTCCTTCATTATTTCCCTTACTTGGTCATTATTTGTATGTGATGTAAATCTTTATGGTTTTGTTGCTGTTGCTCCCAAAGAGCAAAGCATATTTCCTATTCCATTCCAGGAAAAATAAGTAGGGAGAGAGAAAGGAATTTATCTTTGACAGCTGGTAAGATCCCATATTCCCATCAACTGCATTTTTCCTGGTATTAGCAAAAAGTGCAGGATTTGGTTTGATCCTATTTCAAGAGTAGACTTAATTAAGTGCTTATTGTATAAATGAGTGGGTTTAGAACTTGAGCAGTTGCAATAAAATTTAGAAGCTTAAAAATGACATCTTATTGTGTATGAAGAGACTGAACTAAAGCATGGAAATAGACATTGGCTTGAGTAGATCCATTTGCAGGAAAAGAAATCCAGCTCCTGGCTTTCAACAAATGCTTGGATGTTTGTATCCTAACTAGCAAAAATAGAGTGTTTTGTTACTATGTGGAAAGGAAGTGCAAAAAAAATTGCAAAAATACACCTTTTAATAATAAATAGAAATAATGCCTTTAAGCACAAGGTAAAGAATACAGTTTTAGTCAAATGATAAACACTCTAAATATTCAGCACTGGATTTGTGCAACAGCTTCTC
This sequence comes from Sturnus vulgaris, assembly GCF_052056855.1. Taxonomy (NCBI): domain Eukaryota; kingdom Metazoa; phylum Chordata; class Aves; order Passeriformes; family Sturnidae; genus Sturnus; species Sturnus vulgaris. The sequence goes on from NC_142261.1 coordinate 2,767,983, forward strand.
ATAAATGTCTACTAAAAATCAAACCACTTTGCTCAAGACTTGTTATTTTGATTGTGCTGAGAAAATCTTCCACAAACATTTAATTTTTGTTATAAATTAGAACATGTCCAATGGAACATTGATTTGTGCTGGCTGAGAGTCGTTATTTTAGATAATTACTGTTGTTTTTATTTTCAGTGTGCTATAAATCTGATGATGGGCCCTTTAATTCCTGCTTGTTCTGTCAGGATGAAGAACGGAGCTAAATCCAGCAGACCTTGTTTTGGCAAAACTCCCACTGAAGTCAGGGAAGGTTTTGTGAAAGTTAGGTTTGTCTCCCAGTTCCTGTTGATTATTTGGGACATGTTTGCTCCCTCTCCAAGCCCCCAGAGCTGCTCACCCAGGGTGACATCACCACGGGAATCAGGGCAATCAGTGCCAGGCAAGTGTGAAAAATGCCCTTTTCACCCAGTGCCCTTGCAATAACACGGATTGCCTCGGGAGTTTGGAGACTGCCACTGTGAAACTACTGCTGCAGGGACAGGCACTGAGAATTTGGAGAGCTTGCTTTTAATTCACACTGAGAATTTAAAGAACTCTTTAAACGAGCTGGAAATAGGTCAGATTCTGATTGTTAGAAAACAGCTCCAACGTGGGTGTTGCCAGACAGGTGGGACCTTGTGATAAAGTTGTTGATTCGTGTAATATTTCCTTACTGGAACGCTGGCACGGCCATGAGAATGTCAGTCCCGTTACATTGACTGCAGCGAGGCAGCTGAAGGGTTAACAGCGTTCCCTCGGCAGGAACCTCCTGCCAGCACTGATAACCCCGGGCACGGGGATTTGCTTTTTACATGAGCTCTGAGCAAACACAGGGCCAGAGAGAGAGCCCAGAGCTGCCCTTGTCCCAGACAGGGTGATGGAGAAGTGTCCCACGCTCTGCTGTGTCACGGCCTTTCTCCCAAGGGGACATTTCCAGGTGACATTGTCCCAGACAGGGTGATGGAGAAATGTCCCACGCTCTGCTGTGTCACGGCCTTTCTCCCAAGGGGACATTTCCAGGTGACATTGTCCCAGACAGGGTGATGGAGAAATGTCCCACGCTCTGCTGTGTCACGGCCTTTCTCCCAAGGGGACATTTCCAGGTGATTGCTCCAGTCCCTGTGCCTTCAGTCAGTCACCAGCTGCCTTCATGTGGGAGCTGGCTCCAGGCTGGCCAAGCACTGCCAGGGCAGGGATTCAGGCACTGAATTCAGGCCAAAGGGCTCTGCACCGATGGCTCTCTGGGGACAGTCACCAGGGAGCTGCCTCTGGACCGGACACAAAACCCTGCCCCAAGGTACAGCTCTGACCTGCACTTCCAGCTCCTGAACCAGCAAGGCACTGGAGAACAGATCCCATATTGATTCCATAGGTTGCACATGATCCATGGACATCTCCAGCCACTGCTGAGCACCTCTGCTGCAGCATGTTCTGTAACTGAGAGCAGCATCACATTTGGGAGGGAAGTCTTGTCAATAAAGCTGGAAATTGGGATATTTAAACACAATAGCAGGGCCTAACCTTCATGACTGTGGGCACCTGTGGGACATCCTCAGTAGTAATCTCCATGAGAGTAAAGAGATGAAAATAAGCAATCCTAGATTTGGGTAGTGAAGGAAGTTTTATAACATCCATTTTAGTTATTATAGTTCAAATGGAAGCAAGATGGTACCTCTAATATAAACCAAATTATCTGATACCTAGATGGTAAATGGCTGCTCCTGTAAAACACTGGATATGCTGCTTTCTTATGCCTGCTTCTGATGCCTGGAACTATTTCATCTCCCAGGTCCATGTGGATCTTGCTGTAGCTCCAAGGACAGCTGAAATCAACATGACTAAATCCCACAAAGCTGCAGAATATTACAGTAGTTTTATAGCTGGGATGCCTCCTCATCCAATTCTGGATAGAGATAAGGAGAAGCCTTTGGAAACAAAGGGAGCTGCTGCTCATGGGACTGCTCAGATTCCATCTGGGACAAATTGGTAAGTGCTGCTGCCCCAAATTTACCTGAATTTTTTATTTATTTGGACCTTCACCAGAGAAATGCAAGTATTTTGCCATATGGGATGTTTAATCTTATTAACCAGCCAGGCTATTAAGAATAACAAAGTAAAGAACTGAGAAGTTCACTTTTTGTTGCAAGATTGGAAGATAAAACTGTGAAATTCCAAGATTTTTGAATGCTCCCATCAAATCCTGAACTAGGTGGAAAAGCCAGTGGAACAGAATCCATTAAAGCTGCATTTATTAAATGTCCACTTGTATAAAAAGCTAAAAATAGTGTTTGAGTTTTTCCAATTTTCCTTTGATAACAGTTATTATGATTTTCTGCTTCATCTCAGAAAGTCATTTTGCTGCTGCTGCTGCAGTGTATAATCTGTGTGCCCTTTCTTGGTGCAGCACAAATGACAGAGCACTAATCAGATCAGAACAACAATCACGTCATCTTTGAGTAACTAGCAATAAACTGTTTTTATAAGGAAGAAAGATGAACTATTTTTAGGGTAACTGAACAGAAAACCAGAAAATGATTGTACTCAGTCTTACTCCTCATCATTGCTGTGAATTTCCAAGGCATTGCTTTATCTTGGGCAGCAGGCTAATCCCTGTCATACATCTTTGTGTAAATGGTCCAGTCAAATAGGATTTCTAAGGTTTGGTTAAAAGTTTTGACTTCAAGTCTATGAAATCCCCTTTCTCCCTGCCCTGTCTAGTGACTTCGAACCACAGGCTGATTCCTAAGTAACCTAAATGTCCATTTTTGGTGATTATCCCACGTTTCCAGCATGTCTCATATCTCCTGTCTGTGTTATTTTACTATTGCTGTCAAGCCTTCAGCAAACGCCTCCGTTGGAAGTCCAGGAATGGGGCTGCTGTGGCTTTTCCAGCTCTGCAGCCCTGTGCAGGTGCTGTGTGGGAATGATGGCACAGGGCAGGAGACACAAAGCACCCAGGTGTCTCTGGAGGTGGCTGTGCCCACCCCACACAGCCTGGCCTTTCCTGAGCTTCTCCCTGCCAGAGATTCCTTCCCTGCCTCACTAAATCCTGCAGCAAGCAGCTCCTGGAGGCACAGCTCTACCTGTGCCTGTGCCTTCCTTCCACCCTGTGCCAGGGGCTCCCTGCTCTTCTCCCTGGCCTGGGGAGGGTCAGTGTGCAGCTGTTGGGAAAATCTATCTCCAGCTATTTGGCAGTGTGGGAGGGCTGGCATGAGGATGTCCTGGGATCTGTGGATCTGAGACCCACTCCTCACACTGTGAGCCCTTTGGAAGCTTCTCAAAGAAATGTCATTAAATAACCCATTTTTCCTGTGGCCCAGCCACCAACAATTTCCTTCTTTCACCTAAAAAATGTAAAAAAGAAGAATATCATACAGTCAAAATGTAGTTTTGCCAGCTTTTATTTTAGTCCTGTTAACAAATATATTTAATGCAAAGGCAAACCAGGAACTCTATAATTACTATACTCGCTGGATATAGAAACCAGCAGAAGATCTCATAGTTAGGTATCAAAGAAAGCAAAATAACTTTTTTATATCCTGAAAAAAGACATTCTACTTCAGGCAGGAAAAACTATAAAAAACCCCACCAACCTATCTAGGAATCCAGTAAGCCAAAGGAGAACAGCAGGAGTTCTGGTCCCACAGATTTATCTCAGTGCTGCTGATGTGTGACGGGGGCCAGGGGCTGCTCATCCGGAATGGTGACGTGTGAGGGACACTCTGAGTCCTCACCTCCATCCCTGTGCCCCTGGCTCAGCCCTGGGGCACCTCTGGGGACAGGGACAGCGCCTGAGGCTCCCAGCTCAGGGTGGCACTCCAGACCTGATGCAAGAACCCCTGGGCCATATCTACATCCAGGGATAACCTCCAGCCCTGGGATGATCCTCTTTGTGTGTGGAATACCTTTGGAATTTCACTGTGCAGAAAAAACAGCTCCAAACTCCTCCCTGGGGAAAGCTTCAGCTGAGCTCCCTTTGCATTTTCACACCGGCAACTCGGAAAATATAAAGGAGGTAAATGTGCAAGAAAAAAGCTTCTGTTAAAAACAAGAACAGCAAAAGATAATGGAAAAAAAAGCTCAGAATCCAAGTGATTGTTCTGCAGGCAATCAGCTGAGCTCAACTGGGCAAGGAAAGAATGAGCAGGAGTGTTGGAGCCAGCCTGACAGCAGCCCTGCTCCTGCTGCCACACTGCCTGGGTAAGGACAATAGGGACAGCAGGGCCAAGCCAGGAGGGCCACAATTATACAATATCAAGTCGCAGGCCTTGCAAAAATGTAACCTTATCGATAGAGAATGAGAGGCAGAGCAATTACATGAGTTTTCTGTGACCCTGCTGAAGGATTTGTTTCCCTTTGATCTCCCAACAGATGCGTGCCATTCCTGGCCTCATAAAACACGGATTTATGAGCAGGTTCACCCCAGTGCAGCCCTCCCAACAGCTTCCAGCCATGGCACATTGTCACTGAGACACTGGAGCAAAAGCTTCCAGAGGGGTTCTTGGCTCTCTCTGTTTATGCACCAAAACCAAACCATGTACAAAAATTGTAGAATTGATGAAAGCAACAGAATTTAACAAGAGCCTTCCTACTTCATGTGGGTATCAGGAGGAAGAGTTCATAACACAAGTCTATCTTTACCTCCTTCCTGAATGATCTGACCAATGGCTGCTTGATTTTGTTGTTTCAGAAAACATTCTCTCTTACATTCCATTAATTGCTCGAAGTCCTGCCACATTTTCATTTGCTTCATATTTGGCCCGTGACTTTCCCGTACAACTTTCTGTTTCTCTCGTAGTTTCTGTTAAAAATACAAAAATACCAGATCTCTGCAACAGCTCTACATCACAAAACTTGCCCACATAAGCTGCTTGGAATGACAGATTTTTATATGCTATAGAAATATTGTTTTGTTCACTTTGATAACACTCCCTGCAAGTGCTAAAGGCATTAACACCTGGGACTTAGATCTTTGTATGGATTGACAACTATTTCCATGGTTTTTAACTGTCTAAATATTAGTCTTATCTATTTGAGAACTTATGCTAAAAATCTGATATCATTTCCATGCAGAGCTCTTGCAGTAGTAGCAAGGTGCAACCCACAATGGATTCATATCATGATACTCTAATATTAAATCAATGTTTTACAATTAAACCCCCTCCTGATTATTAACAGAGGCAGCCCAGACCTGTAAAAATCACTCAGACTGACTAAGAAAAGGAAATTAATAAAAGCTGTTTGGTGTGACTTGCTAAGCCCAACCTCGTCCCTGCTGATCTGAGCTTCAGACAAGATTAAAACCGGACAACTGCTTTTGTCTGACGCCGCTGATCCCCTGGCCTTTAGAGCAGTGATAACGGTGACAGGCTCAGAATTTATTGTCTTCAACAGGTTGCTTTATATACAACAGAAAATCTGAGCTGGCACAGTTCGTTATGCCCCTGTTTCAGGGTCTTATCCAAATGGTTTTCAGGGAATGTGCTGTCACATCGAGCTGTTTGCCTATCCCTTACAGCAGCTCATGCTATTCCCTGCAGGAAATCAAGCCCTGAGGAGGGAGCAGGATCCTTTTCCAGGGTATTAATTACCAATGCCAGCAGTGATGGAATTTTCTTTGTAGGCTGCACAATGCTTTTTATAAAAGACTGACCACAACCTTTGGGAATAAGCCCCACAAAAATACAAACTGTACAATGGCTGTACAAGGTAAAAACCTCATTCTTACCTTCCCAAGGTTTTCTTGTTCAAGGATTATTCGTGTGTACTGTTCTCTGAAGGAAACATAAAATGATTTTATCATTATTTGGTTCTATGGAACAGGACAGAATAATGATGCAAACCTGGAAAATGATGGAAGTATTGAGAGGTTCATAAATGAGACAGAAGAGGAAACACAAAAAAACTTTTTGTCATTGGACATCACATCCCTTGGTATGAAGGATCAGATCTCCTTGTCTCAGCTGTGCAGCTGGGGAAAGTGATACTGGCTAAGGTCTCTTACATCTTTGAAGCAGGCAAGGTCACTGCTCCTTCCAGCTTGAAGGCAACATCGAGACCATGCAGGTGAGATCCTGATCCTTTTTGTAATTAATTTATCCTGGTGACATCCCAAAGGGAGCCACGGCCTCACTTGTACAAGTTCAGAATTTACAGACCCACAGCCCTTAGTTTCTGTGAATGCAGCGTTGGAATGAGCGGGAAAGTCCAGGAAGGAGGGGAAATGGCATTTCAGCCCAGGCCTGACAGGTCCAGTGAGTGCAGTGGCAATGCTGCATGCTCCTCTCCCAGAAAACAGCCCTCACGTTTCAGGGCCCAAAGGCTGAGAAGTGTTAATGCTGCCATTCAGCATGGAAAGCCCTGGCTGGACACCTCTGTCTGTACCAAGTGGCCACATTACTCTGCCATACCCAAAACTGACACATGACCCCTGACAGTAAAATATGCAAACCACAACAGCACTGTCCACAGACAGCACAGGGACTGACTTATCTTCAGCTTTTCTGAAATGTGACTGTAGAAAAAAACCTGTGCACTGAGCCACTTGGAAAAAAAAAATCAATTATATATTCTGTGTAATTATTATATTTTTCTGGTGTGAGAGTCTGCTAGTGGAATTCAAAATAACCCAGCTCATTTAAAGAGTTTTCCAAAGTGCTCAGAGTAGATGATCTCTGAGTACAGAAATCCTAATTTCCAGAAAGAAATGTCAGCCTTCATGATGCCAGAGCCTGAAGGTTTCCTGGAGTGTGAGAGCAGCTGTGTGGACCCAAAGCACTGTATTCCCTTATTCCTTCCCTTTCTCCCAAGTACTCCAGGACTTTGACTGGAGCACCTGGGCCTGGGGCCAGCTGGTCCTGTCTCCACGGGAATGGAGCTGGATCACTTTAGGATCTCTTGCTCTTGGACAATTCCAGCCAGGACAGATCAGAGCTGTGCTGAGGCTGCTCCAGGTGCTGTGCTGTCCCACTGGTCCCAGCAATCTTCACCCAGCTGGAGGTGAGGCTGAAGCTGCTTCTTTGCCCTGGCACACAGCATGTGTCCTCACACATTTGGCCTCCAGAACACCCTCCTATTTTTTTTTAAAGTAGAGTTTTCAAAGTAATCATCAGAAGATTTTATATCTTTGCTAGTAAGTTTTTCTTTACTATTTATAATGATGACTGGAAAGAATGTAACTTAATAACTTTGTTAAAACCCCACAACTTTCTATTTTTAGAAAAGAAAATTAACTTTTCACATTCCTAACAAGTGACTCCACGGAACAGAGAGTTTATATTCAATAAAGAGGGTCTGAATTAAGACATTTTTTGTTCAATACGTTGTTAGGAAAGTGCAATTCTATTTATGGTTCATTTTTACTCCGTTTACATTCCAGCGTTTGCTGAAAAATATATTCAGGTTCTAAAGGGATGTCTAGAGAAAAATGTAATCGTCTCATTTTATGTTTTGCTAAGATCTCTCTACTGCACTTTGCTGTAACTCATTGAAATGAGACAGCTCTGTGACCTCTTAGAAAGGTCAGGACCGTGGCTGGTCCCTGTGGGAGGATAATTTCCACAGTCAGGAGTGAAATGGGGACAGCACAGAGGGGTAACACTGCTGTGTTCACATTCCCTCACCATACCTGGGATTGCATAGCTGGGCCCGTGCTCCATTCCAGCACTGGGCTCTGATGGCTGCTCCGTGTCAATCCCCACATCCTGGATGTTCACTTCCCAAGTGTTTGAGTTGGACTGAACCAACCTGAGCTCCCACTCCTCAATGTCTGACCCTGCTGCCTCATCTTCATGAATATTCACATCATCTCTAAGGTTTTGTCTGTTCAGCCTTCTGCTTAATTGTGCTGTTTCACCCTTCCTTCATGAGATAAACGTTTATTTCCTACAGCCTTTCATTATTTTGTGAGGTGGAGCAAGAGGCCTCTCAGCCTCCATCACCTTCTCTCTCCTCATCCTTCTCCCTCCTCAACATTTGTAGTTTTGATTCTTTGCTTACTCTTACTTTCCTACACTCTTTACTACACAGTGTTTGAACATTCCCATGCCTCACATCCTTGCAGAAGGTCTCTGTGATGGATGTCACTCTGGTCCTTCCCTTCCTGGTGATCTCTGCTTCCTGTCCTAGAACATAGAGATGCAGAGCAAGGGGCTTCAGGAAGGGTCTGATGGATTCTCCTGAGTGAATCCCTGGAGTTTTCTCACTGTTTGACACATTTCCCTATCAATGGCCATAAAACCGAGCCAACACGAATTTTAAAACTGTTTTGACAAATGTTTTTGTGGCTGGGAAATACTGTGGTGGGAAAGCAAAGACCACCTTGTAAAACTACTGACACCAACTGGATTATTTTGTTGACAACAAGGATCTAAGATTTACTTTTCTGGAAAAAAGATTTCTATTTCATGCTTTATTCTGAAACTTTGAAAAATTAATTATGAAGAATAAGCCCCGGGTATTTTGACACTTTTACCAACTGGAAATTATAAATGTTTTGGATTTTCCTGATGCTTAATTTTGAAACAGTTTGTTGACTGTTGCCTGAATTTTGTTTCAGCTTTTGCGTTGTATTAGAAGATTGAGCATACACAAAATTTTCAACAGGATGCTTTTACAAAAATATTTAGTTAAGTTACACTTAGTTAAGTGTAAAAAATCTCTATGACATGGTAACATTTAGACTTTTTAGCACAGATAATGAATCCGAAATATCTCATTCTCAGAAAACATTTCCATCTTTGGCAGGAAAAATTTCTATTTAAAATAGAAAACTACACCAAAAATAATCAGCTGCTCAATTTATAATATTTCCTGTTTCTCTCCCTGCCAGTCAAGGGCAAGGGGTCTTGAAAAGAGTAATGGGAGGAAGGAAGTGGCTTTTTACTGGAGTCAGTGAAACTGAGGGTAAGGATGGAGGTTCATGGGCTGGTGCAGAACCATCCTCAGAGCGTGGGGCTGCCAGTGAAAGCCTCTCCTGGGCTGAGAATCTCCAAGGGGAAGGGCAAATCTCCTGGTATGTCTGAGAGAACTCAAACATTTCCAGCAGTATAGGCTGGAATCCGAGATGCTTATTTTTAGATTATTATAGTGTTTCTAAATTTATCAGGTGAACTCTTGCAGCCCAAATGCCAATGAGAAAATTCCTGACTTCAGCCTCAGTTTGTGAATCTCCTTCAAGTCACCCCAAGGGGAGAGAATCCTCCCAAGGGGAGAGCCCTGCCCTGCTCACCGAACTGCCCTGCGCCGCTCCTGCGGGTCTGGGGACATGTAGGCCTTCATCTCCTCCTTGGCACGCTGCAGCTGGATCTCCAGGCTCTGCACAGAGATGGAGCATTGAAATAAATACAGGGGTGTGTACATTGTAACTGCCATTTCATCTCACAGTGCACAATTTGTGCTCTCACCCTTTTCATGCAGTTAATGTAATGGTAGTTGCTCTCTTCCTGGGCACACTCCTCAAGAAGCCCTTTCACTTCCTGTGGGAAAAGAGCAAAATTCCAAAGGGCATGGTGAGTGCATGTTCCCAGGAGATGCCCTCTGTTGCCATATAAACCATGAGAGTTAATAATAATAATAATAATAATAATAATAATAATAATAATAATAATAATAATAATAATAACAATAATAATCCTGAATTGCTAATTTCTCAAATGTTTACATAATTTGGGCTTCTCACAAGTCTCTTTTAGAGTGAAAGACAACCGAGTGGTTTTAGATTTGCAGTTTCAGTCACAGTCAGAGATGCAAAATGGCTGTTAACAGGTTTTTATTAATGCCTGACTTCTAACAGACACTTCAGCAGTGCTGCCAAGACTCCTGTTCCTCAGCACATCTGAAGTGCCAGGCACAGCTGTGAACAAGCATTTCCTGGAACACATCTGCAAAGTGCATGTTAGAAGCTACAGACATGCCAATTGTGTGTTAATCACCAATCAATAATTATGTGGAGTCTGGAGAGAGTGGATTGCTCCCATCTCTAAATGGTCCATTCCCAAAAAACCTCATGATCCAAATGGAATTCCTGTACATGTTCCAGGCATTTGCAATTCCAGAGCTCTGTCACTGTGTGATTTTCAGACCATCAGCTGGAAAACTGAATTCTGCAGTTCAACTCATGTCCAGCTCAGTCAGTGGATGTGATTGTCACCACGTGGTAGAAAATGACTGAGTTGTCTGCCAAGAAGAAAAGCCTTGATTGCTGTTGTAAAATAGTTCCTTTGGAGGGTCCATTTCATATCAGGTCCTACAAAGGAACTTTTAGAGCAGGAAAATAACTGTCTATATATCCATCCTCACTTTAAAGGTACTCCCTGTTTACTTTGCAGTATATTCTTCTGAGGGCAAGGCCTTGGTAAACTAAGCCCAGTTAAAATTCACAGGAGTGATGGAGTGAGACAAAGCAGAGTACAAGACAGTCCCATTTAATGAAGTCTCCTCATCACCAGTTTCAGTCATTAATTATCCATTGAATTTGTTGCTAATGCAGTGAAACTGCTAACTGCATATAAAGATTTGTCTTGATCAATTCATCTTTATTTTATGGCCAAATTCTTCCCTAACAGACACTGTCCAGGGCAGCAGGATTTCAGATCAGAGCTGGATGAAGCACCCTGAGTCCCTGTGCTGCTCTTCAGGACCTGTGTGAGTGCAGCCACCCCACACAGCAGCTGCAGGCACGACCTGTGGGTCACACTGACTCACTGACTGCATTTGTACTTTCCACATCCTGAGGGAGGGCAGGAAAACTCTGTACCACAGCATATGTGGTATATATTTCACATACACAATATGTGCCACAGCATTTGCCCACGTGCAGGAGCCAGCCCCACCTCACCTGCTCCAGCGCCGAGCAATTGGTTTCCAACCCAGCTGCACAACTGTCATACTGGATTTTCTTCTCATCACATTCTTGAGTTAATTCCTTGGTGAAAAGGGCAAAAGGGCACATCTATGAAATCTTCCTGTGACTGGCATGTGACACTCAGCCCCTCACACACCAGCCCCAGCCCCTGGCACGCTCAGTGTGTGACCCTCGCTGGCACGTGGCTGTGGTTACACAGGGAAGCCACCAACCCCCTCACATTCTGGGGATCAGAGAGAAGGAAATTCCCTCTGTGCCCTGCCAGGGTAACAAGGCTGTGTTTACAAGAAGAAAGAACAAATAATTATAAAAATAGACATTAAGAAAGGATCAGTGTAAGTGCTCCCTATGAAAAGCCAGATTTCCAGTTGTGCACAATCAACGCCTTTGCTGGATTTCATCTGCTGACACTTTGAATGGAACCATTAAAAGTAGGTTTTTCTGGAAATTTCATTGATAGATAAATGCATCAGTTTATTTAATTCCAGGGTAATGAGCCAACTTATGGCAGCTGTAGATCCAAAAGACCTTTTTTTTTCCCCAGCTCTCTATAAAATTTTGAGAACAAATGGACAAATTTGTCAGTGCCACAGACTAATGCAGGAATTAGATCAATGTAGCCAACATTTGGATGAGAAGTAATCTGCAATCCACTCAGAAAGGACAGTGTTGGTTGGGATCATCAGTGCTGAAATACAGAAATAGCTCTGCAACTAGTCTGAAACTAACTTTGCTTTGGGTTTGAACTATGACTTTTCACATTTTCCCCTGATATAGTAATTTTTTAAATTGCTATAAAGGACTGAATTTTGTGCCTGCACTGTCAGCTTTTACAAATCCCAACCTTTAGCACGTTGCCTTCTGCAAATGCTGTTGACACATTCTGCTATTTCCAGCTTTCCCTCTGAGTTGATCATGTCCTTGTAGAGCACTTCAGGGATCTGTAAATTGGATTTATTTGTGAGTTTGACTCGATTTACACAGAAAGAGAGGAGTGTTTCCACAAACCTGGCAGTTCTGACGCAGCTGCCTCAGCTCTTTGATGACAGGAGCAAGGCTTGCCTTCTTCTCTGCCACCATGGCATTCAGTTTCTTCACCTGACAAAGGGACAAAATAATAGTCATTAACTCTATGACCCTAATTGTACATTTATGTAATTAGGAATGTGACAAGAAAGGAAAGTAAACCAAAATATGGAGAGAAAAAATGTGTGACGAAACCTTAATTATACAATTGAAGTTCAGGCTTAATTAAGAAAGGGAAAAGACCCATCTGGCAGTGGGGTCATTCCCAAAAATGAGGCAAATTCTGCTCCCATTGTTCCAACTGAGAACATCCCAAAGAAGTCCAGGGCACTGCCCATGTGCCAGACACCAAAGAGCTGAAGGAGCAGGAGAGATGAAGGGGATGCACAAACGGGGCTCAGAGAAAGGAAGAAATCATTAAGAAAACAAATACACTTGCATAGGGTAAATAAAGCTTGAAAATGCTAAAATTGAGTCACTTTGATATATTTAGACTGAAAATTCAAATTGCATCCACCTTTCTGTTTGAGAGTAATTCTATTTTAATTACACCATTTTATTTTAGAAGTGCCCTAAGGAGTTAAAAAGATGCTATTTTGCTTTTTGCTCTCTTACAATATTTTTAAATTAGAAATTCAAGTTCTTTCTTGCTTCTATGGCTATGTGGGCAGGTAAATTAAAACATGACAGTTCTAAGGGCTATTGAAAATCAGGCTATAAAGAAAAAGACAAGCTATTTAGCTCTTTAAGCATATTAAGTATCTTTTCAACAAATGCTTAACTCCAGTGATTTACAAACATTTTAGAAAACGCCTCTATTACAGATTCAATCCATTCATCTCCCTCAAATAATGTGTCAAATAAGAACAAATATGAAACCACTTCTGAAATCACAAAAAAAGTAAAGAATCAAGGACAAGATTTGATATCCCTAAAGTTTCTGAAGGGGAGAAAAGAAAGATTTATTTGTAGGATTTTGAAGAAAAGAAACACATATTTTAGTGAACTTTCCCAAGATTATCTTTGCATATGTGTTTGTTAGAAATATTTATATATATATGTATATAAACACAGATTAAAGGAACATTCTAAACCCAAACAAAAACATTAAATTGGGTTTTATATGCTGAGGAACCAGATACTCAAACTAAAATGCAATAGTTTAAGACTAAAATCACCATTTCAGACATGTTATCTAATGTCTGGCCTTTCACTTCATCCATTTCACTCTTCACTGCAGAGACTCTTTCCAGCTCCTCCTGGGTGTAGCTGTATCCAGAGATTCCTTTCTTCTCCTCAGTTGCTTGCTGCAGACACAAACAATAAATGCTGGATGTGAGTCCATTAACCAAGAAACAGCAAATTCCTTCTTGGAGCCAAATATTGTGAAGAAGTGAAAAGGGTAAGTACTGTAATGAATTTATTTTATTAATCAATTTATTATAATTAATCTAGCTTCCAGAAAAGTAGATTTTATCTTATGCCTGAACAGTAGGACAATAAAAACCTGCTGTAAATACAATATTTGGTCATCCAATGCTCAGTGAACTGAACAGAGAGTTTCCACAGAGTAAAGTGGGCTGGAGGTCAGGCTCTGAAGAAGTTCAATGTGTAAAATCTGTCTGCTTGATCAGAAGATGCAGTTAATTATTTTGTAAAGTATTTTGGTAACAAGAATACAGGGATTGAAAGAAAATACCACAGAGTGTTCCTGCATTTGGGATGCTTACAGTTATCCAGAGCAGAAATCCTTCTCCTGCTCTTCTGGCTTAGGGAAGATTCATCCACACATTTTCTGCTAAATATTCTGGGGTTAGAATATTTCCTTCTTGCCTGCTTTTTCTTTAAATACTATTCCTATATATTTTACAGCAGTAGCTAGGATCCTATTTGCTGTTGGTCATTCTCTAAGCCCTCACTACATCTATGGATACCAAAAAGTAATTTAAGCATCCAGCCTTGCCCTAAGCAGCATTTTGTACAGATTTACCATCGACTTTAAAAAGCAGGGTCAGGCCCCTCAGTCTAAAAAGAAGCTGCAGACCAGTCCTGATGGACACAAAGTACAGCAGCCTCAGAGGGGGCAGACAAAAATACCTTTTATAGCCCAATGGCTCCTTGAGCAGAGGAGCTGAGGGTGAGAGCCACTGGAACAATCCCAGCAGCATCCCAGTGATGCCGAGGCTGTTCCCGGGGCAGCAGAGCTCAGGTTACCAATTGCTGCTGAATGGCCTCGTGGCGCTGCCTCAGGAGCTCCTCAGTCCTCTGCAGGATCCCGAACTCCGCCGTGATTTCTGCTATTTCCAGACGCTTCTTTTTGTAAAACGTGTTCTTGCTCCGCAGCTTGCTCACGTACTGCTTGAACTGGAGGGGGGAGAGAGCAGGAACTCACTTCACTTACAGCAAAGCAGCATAAAATGTAATATATTTATGTCCTCTTTGTCCTGCACGTGTTTAGAACAGAGGGCTGGAATTCAGGATTCCCAGGGTCTATTTATTTTCAGCTCTGCATTCGTTCACTGAATTCGTTCAAGGAAAGCAGCTCCACTGCTTTCTGCCCCAGCTCACTCATTTGCAGGCCTGAGATCACTCCTTTCTGCTCACCACCATTTGACAGCTGGAAAAGTAAATACTCCTTGCAAAACGTTATGGGAGTCATGGATAATAAAAACTTAATGCAACAGTAATTTGCACTTGTAACAGAGCCCCAGCCCTGCAGACCAAAACATGATCACAGACAGCAACAAAATTGGAAGGGAAGAGGACATGGGAAAATATTTTTTTTTAAATATTCTCAGTAGTTAAAACTTGTTGTTCTCTTTCCTTGACTCCTGCAGACGTAGATGATATCTCTGGCTAAGGTTTCAAACCCAGGAAAATAAAAGCAGAGCCCTTGCATAGAAACAGAGAAATGCAGGATCTATTTCACTTAAAATCTAAAGCAATGGAGAATTTATATTTTTCTTAAATACTGAGTAAAATAATAAAAATCCTTACAGTCCAACAGCCATATAATTTACACCTAGACCCGTGTGTGTTCAATTTGTAACACAAGCACCAGGGGTTGAAACAAACAGGTAAGATTTTTCTGTGATTTAATGTTTTCCATCTGTTGTGCAGTCTCAGCTCTTATTCTTGGATTTTACATGAGAGCTACAAGGTAAATGCCAGTCACAGCTCAAAAAATGCGCTCAGATCCAGAGATGGAAAGCAAATAAAATTTATGAGAGTAAATGATGTAAGAACAGGCTTCAGAATGCTCCTGGATGAGGAGGCGTTCAGTGTGTGCAGGGAGCACAGACCAGGCAGCCCCAGGAAGAAAATTAATCCCACTCCCACTGATCCAGGTTTGAAATTCAAACATAAAACAACTTAAACTTCAAAATTTACATTAATTTTTCTTTTTGCCAAATTATCCCTCTCCCTTCTACAGAATAAAACCAAACCCCCAATGTGACCACAGGCTAAGAACCCCCAGAGTAACTGTATGTTCTATAAAAAGTGTCCTGGGCAAAATGCCCACAATGAAATCAACCCTGTTCATCTGCCATCCTGTGCAATATCTAGGCCAAAGCTGCCTCTCTCTTGCTACACTCCAGAACTATTTTTAAAGCCAAAAGCTATAAACGTTTTTGGTGAAAGAACAAACCCACAAATTACTCAATGTGCTCTATGCAGATTGGCCTCTGTGAGGCTTTGGGATAACATCCTACATCCTGCTACTACCCTGGACAAGGATACACAAGGTCACCTGAGCCTCTCTCACACTCTCTGGTACATTACTGGCACATTTAATACAGTAGCACGAAATTCATTCCTTTTCATAGCAAAATCAATCATCCTCTTCATTAATACAAAATACTTTTTTTTTCTTTAATTGCTTAGACAATACCAAGCTTTCTGTGATTTCCAAGGGATTACAAAAGTATAATTACAATCTCTCTAACCAACTGAACAATCTCTAAGGGAAGCACAGTCACCTGTCTTGATCCTTGGGACATTTCATTTGACCAGTGGAATATAATAAAGAATGAGGTAAAGGATTAAATTTAATATGTGACCACACAGAGTTATCAAATCTGAATGATCTTCTGTCAGTGTATCCCATGATAAAAAGCAAACTAGAATTCTCTTCACTTTTAAGGTCTTGAAAATAGCTCGAGTGGGAGGTAGGGTATTTGCATATTCAATATTCAAAGCATAATGTATTTTACAATGGAAGTCAAAGGATCTTGTTGATTAAGGAACCAATTCCACCACTGTTCTATTATTAGTTGATTAACTTAGGACTATATAATACAAATTTCATCCCAAATGAGCTACAAGTTGCTCAGAGTGACAACTGAAATCTGTTCCTTTTAGGAGGTGGATGTCAGCACAACCTTGGGATTTTTAAAGCAAACTTAACCTTTCACACAGCTTTTATTGCAGCAAACAAGGTAAAACAGATATAAATGACAGTAGGAAAGTGATCATCTGTGTAGAATAATCAATCAATAATTTGGCAAAATGTTCAAAAGACCTGATTTACTGCAAGGGCAGCACAGATTAGCCTCTCAAAATCTCACTGACTGAAGGCTCCTTTAGATCCACGGCCAAGTTCTGAGCTGGAGCTCTTAGATTTGACTCTACTTAAATCAGCAGCTTGTAGGGATCTTACAGCAAAATTAGGCTTTTTCAGCCTAAAAGTTGAGAGGCGTTCCATAGCCTTCCAAAAACTAAAAGAAAATATAAAAAACCAATGTTTTCTTCTGTGTGAGCATTGCTTCTGAGGCTTTATACACCTCATGTGTACATGAGAAATCTATGCCACAGAACACTGCATTTTACTGTGGTGAAAGGTCTTTTCAATAATTTGAATAGTTCACAGAGAAATAACATTGTTTGGCCACATCACTTTCAAGTTAAGTAACCAAAGGAATCCACTTCTGAGCAGCAGCATTTTCCCATAGACCAACTGCTCCCTGTGTCCAAACTCAGCAGGCTCATCCTGTGGAATTCCCATGGATCTGCCTGTGCAGGGATGTTCCAGTCAGGACCATGTCCACCAGGAGCTTTTCTTTCTCAAGCAATTTAACACAAGCAGTCATTTCAGCTTCAAAGATTAAATGACTGGACAAGAACCAAGTGCTGGCACTAAGGGAGAAGTGGAAGCAAACCAGCCTGGAGCCCTTGTCAGCCGAGTCACAGCCCCTGGAGACACAAAAACCATCCAAGGGAAAGCAAGCAAAGATTCTGCTTTTTCATTTGGCTATTTTTATGGGTGACTGTAACATAACAAGCATGGAATGCAGATTATGGAACACGGTGAATGAAAACAGGACTTTGATTTCTCATATAACACAGGTATGCACCATGACTGGACAGATTTCCTGGATTATGCTCCATTTTTATTGGAAGAATCCAGCAATGTACCTACTTTAGGCTTCTCCATTTATTAGAATTTGGAAGAGGTTGGTATCACCACATTCAGTCTCTCCACACTTAGTGAAGGAATTACTATAACAGTTCTAAATAAAAATCCAATCACAAAATGGCTTCTCCAGGGGCATCCAGAGCCTGGCAGGTTATCCCCCTCCAGGAAAGGACATCAGCCTGGTGACCCTGTGCCCTCTGTGCTCAGAACTGGGACCAGAGCCCAGCTCCTCTATGCAGCCTTGGCTTCTCACTACAGGCTTCTCACCTCTTCTCCTTTAACCTCACATTTGCTCCAGGAGAAGTTTGCACAAGGTGATTATTCCAAGATTATCATTAAAGGAGAAAATGGATAAAGCTTGTTTTCTCCAAAGAATAAACCCCAGATAAATTGCTCACTTTGGAGTAAAATCTTTTAAAATAGTATTTTCTGGATTAATGCAGCAATTTGATTGTGTTATTGTAATAAAAATATTCTTCATATGAAAGTACTACAGAAAATGAAGTACTAATTGTAAAAAACCACATAACTAAATAAGGTTCCAAATAAAAAATTTAGTTAAGAAAATTATTTGCATAAGCACAATAATTGCAGAGCATCTTATCTGACTATTTTCATTAAGAACTGAGGAACAGATGTTTTAATTTCTAACTAGACTAATTAATGGGATACAGACTGTCCAAAGTATTAAAATTCAGTAAGGAAAAGTTCCTGAACATGACAGGTTTTCCATATTTTTTTCCTAAGAGGCTCTAAATTTAAGCTAGTAAAGCCAGTGTTGGACAGAGTTAATAACTCAGACACAGAAGGATGAGCTTCTAATAGATAAGAGCAGTAGAGCCTCAGTCTAATAAAATGAAAGTATCCTACAGCCTGCACATGGCACAGCTCAGCCAGGAAAACTCTTCCTTAGCATTTTTCAAGAGTGCTTGCTTCTGGTCAGACTAGAAGTATTAAAGCAGCCATTACTAATGCTTTGAATCAATCCAAATATTTATAATGAAAACCCATTTTCTGTGCTCAGGGAAGATGCACAGATCAATGAGATCCAGGATTTATCCATGGCAGGAAGTGCTGAGGGAGTGCTCAGCTCTGCGAGATTTACCTGAATCTCTGCACATGTTTGGTTCAGGTGACAGAGAACTTCCACAGCAAAAATCTGGCAGATTTAGGTGGATCAACAGTTTTTGAGGAACAATGGCAAGATCTTTGATCTGAGGCTGCTTTCTCTGTTTGCAGATGGAAACATTTGTCTTGTTTTCCTGGGGCAGATATGCATGGATGAGCATGTGTATAGAAAAAAGATTAAACCTAAGGAAATGCCTGTGCAAACCTCACACACGTGTGAACAAAGTGGGAGGAGTTCCATGCCCTGTTCTCAAAATCAGATTGATTCCCACTCCTGCAGCTCAGCACAGCTCTGAGATGACTCCGAATCGCTGGGAAACTCAGCGTTCCTGGGGCCCTGTGCTGAACTCTGAAAGTACAATGGGTTGTGTAAAGGGCTAAAAATATCCCAGCTTTACCTAGGATCACTTGTAATCGAACCACCCAGCATTCCAAGTGTCATCATGTGATTCCCTAATTTTCAGGATCTGACAGCTGCAGTGAGGAGCTGCCAACTGTGCCCCCTGCTCACTGCACTTTGATTGAAGTACTTAAAAAAGACTTCATAATCCCCGAAGCAGACAATTTATTCTATTTTTTTTGTGTTTGATGTAAATGAATTGGTTATTCCCTGCTGTTTCTCCTGAGTTCTATCCAGGTGTAGAACCTCTCAAACCCAGTGGAATGCTTTTCATGACTATGGAAGAAAGCAAAACACCAGCACCTAAAAACCTAAGCCAGGTCTGGGCAAAAACTACTTCAACTGGTGATCCAAATACTGGTTTGGGAGCATGAGTTAGGAAGGTGCTGATTCTTCCACTGCCAAGTCTTGAGAGTGCCATGGGATGTAACAGGACAGAGCAAAGTGAGACAAAGCAAAGATTAGAAATGCTGGGCATAGAAGAAAAACAATGCTTTGATTTAACTGTAGCACTTTGATAGGATTAAAAAATCCATTTAAATTTAAGACAGCAAAGCTATTTGTTAAAACCCCCTCTTTCTGCCTTTTTAAAAATGGAGGAATTAAATGTCAAACGTGTGGAAAGTGTGGAAGAGGAAAGTGCAAGGAAGCTCGGCTGTCAGAGTGTGAAGTGAAGGGTGAATGGACAAACTCCTCCTGTCCCCATGAACTGCAGCACTGACTCACCACCACATTCATCAACATTTCCTCTGCTATTGCCTCAAAGCTGGAGCAGCAGAGCACTGAACCAGAAAATACAAATCCTAAAGCAGAACATACCAGAAACAAACCTGCAGCAGGTCGGCTGGGAGTGAGGAACCCAGACTTTCATTGGGGAGGGAGAACCTGCTCATGCCACTTTTGCTTCTTCACCTCTTCCCTGCCAGCCCTGTTTCATCTCAGCCCCACTCTGAGGCAGGACTGACTCTGTGCATTTGCCATGGACTTGGAGGAGATGCAGAATCTCCAGCACCAAGGCCCTGTGCAGCAATTTTGGCAGCAGACATTTACAAAGAATTCAATACCACTGTCTCCACCTTCCAGATGAGGAAACCGTGACCTTTGAAACAGAAGTGATCAAAAACCATCAAGAATTCAAATCCTTTCCTAGTCTTCAGGCACAGGAAACACCCTTTTTACTGCTTTGCACTGGTGCCTGTGAGTACCACTGCACTTCACCTACGGAAGTAATAAACACGAACAGGACATGGATTTATAGATTGGCTTCCTTGCCAGTACACATTTCCTTGCAGAAAGTATTTTACAAACCAGGAAATGCTTCTTATGAAAAGACAAACATTTCTGATTTTAAGCCAGTGGTTTTTTCCAAATTGCTCAGCCATTTGTCTTTCATTCTGCAAAATGAAGACTTGAAAATATTTTAAAAATCAAAAGCAGAACATATTTGAACAAAAGGAATGCAGCTCATGTCCAAAACAGATCTTGTCCTTTTTCTGTCTTGAGCCACTTCCTTGGGTCAGGCAATTAACTTGAGTTTTTCATTACTAAGCCTTTTACAAGGTTATGAGGTTTCCTTCCTACCCAGTTCTCAAATTTCTATGGATCAGTTTCTTGTCTCCTAAAGAATAGGCACAATTATTTCTTACCTTACAGTGCCTGTGCAGATAATGTAAAACATATGCTGCTGTCTTGGTAATATATTCTTGTTGATTAATTAAACACTTCTTTCCATCACATGTCACAAAACACAAATTGTCAGCTTTCTGCTTTTAGTTTTGCTTAAAAACTTGTCAAAGTCTCCAGCAATGTGCCCACTGGAGCTGAAAACCTTGGAGTGGAGAGAAATCCAATGCAATGGGTTCCTTATTATTGCTACCAAGGGAAAGGGTTCAGTGTGTGATGGGAAGAGAAACCAACATCTTCATTTTCCACATCTCTGTGCCATTGCTCCCACCTGAACTCCTCATCCACACTTTCAGACTCCTTTAAAAGTAACTGATTTTGTGGAGCAGTCACCTCCTATGGGATTAGGAAGGGAGTTCCTTCTACTAAGGGCGTTCCCTGTATTTAGTAGTA